>NW_027155371.1:5191-36093 GCF_002600585.1 Cystoisospora suis | reverse complement strand
CCCCCCCCCCCATGTCTTCTTTTACTTACTGCATTGAGTCTGTTAAGCTGTATTGCTTCGTAGAACGGAGCCTGGGTCACTGGGAGTTTGTTATGACGCGAGAGAATATGAACCTTGTTTTGAAAAAGAGAAGAGATGAGAAACGAAAGAAAGACGAGATACACAAGACAAAGAATATCTAGGGGTCAGGGCTGATAAACAAAACAGGCTTCGATCTTCTGACTGTTTTCGAAAGGAAAAGGCCAACCTTCGCATCACACTTCGAACACACGCACCTCACGCTGATACACCGTGGTGTACTCCTAGGGGTCACACGTGTTCTCTATTCTCAGGAACAGGAAGTCCGAGGGAATGTTGACAGAAGTTTATAAGAAGAAGCATAGATATTGAGAAGATGAAACTAAATTGACTACGTCTTCATTTTGACAAGCATACACCTACATAGCGTATCTAGATATAGAAGCCTCACCCTGCTTATGTATTACTGTAGTAATCTAGGCAGAAGCATATGTGGTAGGGGGCATAGCTTCTCTGCACAGTCGGGGGTCTACACACCCAAGGGTCTAGCATGATCCTCCGTACTCCAGGCACACTCATGTCGGTTACACACATGCGTTTGTTCAGTGGAGGACAACGACGATGGGAGAAGGCTGACGCCAACCCGACAAAAATCTTACAGGCTTATGGAGCCTTCCGCTGAAAAACAACGATGACCATTCCTGTAGTTCGGTACAGAAATCTTCTATGCTTGTGACTCCATACTTGACGACCTAAGCCGAACAGGCAGAAAAAGCACCAGACAAGACCGACTACGCAGCCATACGGGTAAATCTACCTATCTATACGTCTATCCATGTACCTCTTCGTAAGGTTGCGTGAACCGGAGATGAAAGAGGAAGGTGGGTCACAATGGCGACGAAAGCCAGCCAATATAACAAAAACAAAGACTACTACTTCGTCTTCTTTCTCCAATTCCTCCTCCTCGACCTCTACCTAGTACCGTCTTCTTTCTCCACTTCCTCCTCGTCGACCTCTACCTAGTAGCGTGAATGTACCAAGATGAAACGACCAAGATGCAACGACCGAGATGAGACAAACAACTCGAGTGCTATCCTTTCCTCAGCTGCATAAACACGTGACCAGGTACACGGATCCCCAGCGAGGTAGGCTCACCTTACATTGCTCAGCCCTACGTGCATATGCATTCGCAGACTGAGACGGGCGATGAAAACTATGAACATACTGCCAATGAAACATCGGCAAGCTGTGTGTCTAGCCTCGTGCTCCGCGCGCATTCTCGAATAGACAGTACGCTCCACCGGTAGTCTGAGTCTCTCAGATGTCTTCCACCTTCAAAGAGAAGCGAGAGATCACAGACATACAGGCGCGTGCATACACATTGATACACATGTCCATGTATCTGTAAGTACCTCTCCTCCTTCGTGTAAGCGAACCAGAGGATTATAGAAGACTTCAACACCCCGACCAAGACGTTGGAACGCTGATGTGGCAGAAGGACCAAGAAGTCGGAAAGGCCATGCATAATGATTCGAGTGCATGCGGAGATTGACTTCATGAAAAGCCTCTATCGACTGCCGCGGGACTAATACAAGGTAGTCACGACAGAGAGAGAGGGACGCAGAGTTAGCGACAGCAGGAGGTAAGACCGCAGAGGCCACAGGGAGAGAGGAGCAAGACGTGAAGAGGGAGAAAGGGGAAGCGGTCGAATTGTCGGATGATGACGATGTACACGCACCGGGCGGCGCAAGAGGTTTTCTGTGCCCGGTGACATTGAAACTCTCCGTAGGGGACGGTGCAAGAGTAGTAGATTCTAACTTGGAATGAGGAGGCGAGGAAGTAGGTGGATGGCCAAGAGACGATGATGATGAGCAGGGTGTCAGGGGCGATTTTTGAGAGAAGAAAGCTGAGCCATATGCTATAACCCACTGAGCCTGTGGAGGAAAAGCATCCCATGGAAAAGACGGAAACGAGGAATCTCCATACCGAACTACGGGAGAAAAAGGCTGTTGCTCCATAGAGGAAAGTGTCCGACCCGTGTCACAACGCCGAGTTGACAATCGACTCACGAGAAGTGCAACATACAAGGGACGCGACAGGCCAGGAGGAGAGGAGAGAGGCTAACAGAGCAACGACTGCCGAAAAGGAACGATGTCGGAGATACACGAGTGGAGAAGAACACGGACAAGCATCTCGTTCGTTGGTTGGGAAAAAAAAAAGTCGCATGGAGACGGCATCGGGGGTGAGATGTCTCCCCCCGGACTGCGTGTCTCAGATGGAAACTGAAGGGAATTCTCCTGTAGATATCCCTCTAGTCTTCAGTATGGTACTTAATATTGAATTGAGATTATGGTACAGGGGAAGCGTTTTCATGCTGAGAGGGCCTGTTCCAGTTGAAGTCATCAGGCCACACCGCAGGCTCTAACTCGACGAAGCGAGTCCGTCGCTGCGGAAGCCCATTAAAGACATTGAAGCCTTGAGCAGCGCGCTGAAAGAACTGTGCCAGCAAGACTGACTAAGGTCATTCTCATCTGCATAGGGAAAGAGGTGCCAGAACGCCCACCACCGAACAACACGGGAGAACTTTCAGGATCGACTCGGAGACAGACGATCTTTCTAAAGAACACGTGCATGCATGCATGTCTCCAACGACGCGTACACCCACGAACCCCAAGCCTATGCGGCTTTCGCTGGGGATCGCCAGTCAATATACAATATGAACGTGTCAATATCCTTCCAAAAGGGGTTGCGCTGTCAAAAAAAAAGAGATTTTTTAGTCGACGACCTCTGCTCCGCACGGATGTGAGGAATTCTACCGAAGCTCCTGAGTGAGGTAAGGGTCCGTCTATGTCACCCGTACACTAGCGAGGTAGTATCCTTGCCTGTCACTCATACACCATGGTTTGCTAGGAAGACTTCCAAGTGACCGTGCACTTTCGAAATGTCGCGGCTCTGTTGACTACCCAAAGCGTAACACAGGCTAATGCACCGCACACATGCTCCGTCTAGAGTGGCTGACACCAGCGTACCTGCCAATCTCCCAACAAGAATACGAACCCACGCGGATACAAGTCACGCCCCTGCCTCCTGATGCTTCCTGATACAACAAAACTGCTCCCAGCTGATACGCAGTGAACTGCGCGCTCTGCTTGGCAATGCTGGCCACCTCGCAACCAAGCAACTACAACGCTAGCCTGGTACAGTCCCCTAAGAGTGGGCGAAGAGTTTTCTTTTTCCTTTGTGGGCCGCCCCCGCTGGGCCTCGGCATACATCAGAAACAATGTCCCTTTTTTTAATACAGGTGACTGAATCGTTAGTACCGGTTTCTCACTACTGAGTCCCGCGCAGAACCAGTCGGAGCCTTCTCATGGAGGCTCTGGGTGTAGCCGGCGAGGAAGTAACATCCCTCGCGTTCGTAAAATCTCTCGCATTCATGCAGGGGCATCTTTCTTTGTCCGTCATGTCAACGTGAACAAAACTAACCGCCAAGCTACCTGCATAAGTCGTGTTTCTGGTGGCGCTGACCAATTGTAGGCACTTTCGACAGGAATGCCGCCACCTTCGATGGAGATCTCTCTTCGCCCTGCTGACAACCGGAACTTACGACGTGGGCTTGTGAGTTCCAAGGAATCTACTCATATGACGGCTCCATTAGCAAGTCAGGACACCTTCGAACCTTAAAATCCGCTCAAGAACACGACCACGAGACAACAGACTGCGTTTACGGCTGTGACTGTGGCTTGGACTACAGTTGCCCACGGACCACATGCAGAAGACACACATCAAAATGTACCACTTCCAACACAAACAGGCCACTTTTCACCCCGCCGCCCGCCGCGAGGTGACGTCTTCGCTATTTTCTGACCAATCGCTTGCTCTATTCTCCCCTGTGTCACCTCTGCCACACCGACACGACCACCCTGCACGACGCTCGTAAGGCCACCGTGCCTGATGCTTTCTGACCAGCATTTCTACCCAAAAGCAAAACTCACGGCTTTTGCGGCGAACACCACACACACCCTCCCGTGTCATTCACTTCTATCAAAAATACCGAGCTACCGTCCGCGCACACGTTTTTTTATAGAAAAAAACAAACTGCCACACCACCAGTAGTCACTAGCCGCTCTAGAGACGAAACTGCGAGAGGAACATAACTGACAACAATGTTTCCTTCCGTGACCTTGAACCGTCCCGCAAGTCGCCCCGGCTTCAACTCTGGCCAGCCCAACGGACACAACACAGAAAAAAATACGAGAATGACCGACTTCTCACAACTCCTGGCGCAGTCGGCCGTGTTGACAACCTCATCATCACACACTGCCGTCTACCGCATACACGTTAATTTATTGTTCTCCATCTATCTCCAACCCCTCCCCCTCCTGAAACTTTCACGCATTTCGAACGGAAATATCAGAAGCACACGCTGCGGATCGATCGGGTAGGTGGGTAAGAGATGTGGCTGACACGGACAATCCTTTGCACACGCACGCACATATACACACACGAACACAATACTCTCTCTTCTCTCCCCTCCCCCAGATCGAAAGACTCATCAATCATCCGGATATTCCACTCCACACAACAGGAGGCGGGATTTGTTGGATTACACCTGTCTGAGATTGTGTGAGAGATGCCCAATTGTTTGACGAGACGGTTGCTCGTCAGCCATCATCTTCAACACCACGAGGAAAAATGCGTAACGGAAAAAAATGCGGCAGATTATCAGGTTTTATTGCACGAGAATGAATGTCGCCTGTACACCTGGATAGGGAAAGAGACTCCTCTTCGGTATAAAAAACGCTGGTGTGAAGAACGTCCGCCCTATCTCTTTCAAGTCACCTTCTGCGATCACGAGACAAGAGGGCCTGTCTGTCCCTTCCTCAAAGCACTCAGTGTATGACCTGGATAACGCGCAAACGGATGCGTCCGAAGAAAACTACGGACGGATTATCATCCCGAAACATGGTAATCAGATCCACTCACGCAGTGTACTCAGGTCCGATGAAACATAGTACGTGGTTAGCTCGCTCATGGCCGGACTCAGATACAATGGGACCTTACGGTGACCGCGGAAGACGATGCGGAGAAAAAAAAGGACGAGCAATTAGTTGAATGCACATGCACGTCGAGCTACGCAAGTCACAGCTGGCTTGCTTGTTGCTTTACGCGACGAGTGACCCACTTGCCTTCTTTTCCGTGTTGAACACAGAGTCGCTCACTTCAACTCGTCATTTTTTTCATCTCGTCCCCCCCCGGTTCCTCGACCCTCCTCCTCGTGGAAAAAAACAAAAGGTATGACATACACGATTTCTTCCCGGCAAAGTTGTGATGTTGTGCTGTTTGGACGCGCCCGCAACACACGCGAAATCAGTTACAACCCGACAACACCGCTCCATCACAGATGGAATGTATGGTAGACCTCGCTGTCAGGTAACGCATGCAGTGTCCGCGAAAAAAGATTCGAAGAATAACGTTTGGGCCTGGTCAGCGTGTCAAGACTGGTTTTTTATCAACTGACTATACGAGTGTCAGCTACACATGGTGGTCACAAAATCAGGCAAACAAACAATGTCCTGCTTATCATGAAGGATTAGATCTGACTACCACCAGGAAAACGGCACAACGGGGCTGGCTATGTTGCCACGTGGCCCACCCGTAGTATGAGAAAAAACATTATTGACACACTCTATGACGCCTTGCCCAATCAGAATTCTTACTTCTTTCTTTGACGATTTCTTACTCGCTCTCCGATGTCGTACTGAACAACCACGACTTCTTCACACACACTGACGCGAAGCAACATCCCCAATGCACCATTCAACTTCGCCTCAGAATCAATTCAACCTGTCTGCACATCCAGTACGCCGCGGCGCGACTTCCCCGTCAGTGCGCCCCTGATCTTGCACGGCCCTCAATCTATCATCCATTCGAAAAGAAAAAGACCCCTGACCTGACCCGTACCAACCGGAGGGTCGACTAACTGATGGTGCACATACAATACAAAGCATCCTTTGCACAAACACTCAACCGTCCTTCCGGACTGGGAAGGCAATTTGAGTATCCGACGCAAACTCGGATCACCCGGAGACTTTCTCCGGCTCTTCAACTCTGAGCATATGCATTAAAAGCATTTCCAGCTGCTGTCTTGATACGGGCCGCTTATGCAGCCCTAGCTGTGATTCCAGCTGATCTTTCAGTTCTTCAAAAACCTCTTCACTCTGACTGTCATGTCTTTCCACGTCAGCGCCCTCTTTCCCGTTGACACGACTAACTCTCGTTATTGACGTACGATGTCCCCCTTTCACATTCTTCGAAGGAACCACAAAACCGGCCTCGGAAGACAGACGCTTAACTTGAGATGAACCCACTCCTCTTTCGCCGCTTTGTTCTGACACATGCGGGAAGGAAGATTCCTTCTCGGTGCCGTCTGCAGGGACCCTCAGAGTCTCCAGGGCGCTCAGTATGACAGGTGAAAAACCCTCAACTTTCCCATCGTGCGCCTCTCCCCCTCCACTAACCTCACCTTCAGTATCGATCGTAACGCCAGGCGAGTGTCCAACAACAGCGTTATTCTCAGTCTCTTTACTTGGTATGGGAACCTTCGGTGTGTAGCCTCTGCTTTGCCCAGATGATTTAGCGGGACTAGAACAATTGGCCCTGTGAGTCGACAGTGGTGTTTGATGTAGTCGTCGCGACGGAGCTGTCTGCGGTGAATAGGATGGCGATGATGATTCCCCCAAAGCTATCTTACCTCCCACTCCTCCTGTGCTCTGGGATGCCGTCATCTCCCCCCCGGTTTTAAGCAGCGTGTCACCCGCTGTGAGTGCTCTGGTGTCCCCGGCCTCGCTTGATACCCCAAATCCGCCAGCTCCGCCGTTATGAGCTAGGGCCGCCTCCACGAGCGTACGTACAGCCTGAAACACTTCACTTCCTCCAGGATGTGCCAAGAGCGACTTGAGCTTCCCGCAGGTTTCCTGAACATCGGGTGACTCCAGCTGGGGAGATTCAGTTGTAGTGGTAGTGGTAGTTCTCTCCTGTTGAACTACCTGTGATCTCTGCACAGCACTGCCGCCGGTCCTCCCGTCCTGTACCAACTCGCTGTCAGTCATTTCACCCGAATCGCTTCGAGATTCACCGGAATGTCGAGTCTTCTCAGCGCCAGCCTGACCCAGTGGACCGGGCTCCTCGTTCAGGTATGTCGCGCGCTTTGCCTGAGACTCCGAAAACGACATTGCAACTGCTGGCTCTCCTCCACACCCACTGCTGTCCACGCTTGAAAACCTACTTTTGTCACTGATATGACTTCCGCCCCCTTGCGTACCTCTTGTCCCCCCTACCCCCTTGGCTCCATCTGACCGGAGTGCGGACGACGGCTCACCTCCGTTCTGCCCCTCAGATTCCGCCGTCAGCCTGACTTCACGATTCATGACTTCGGGAAAGCCTCCCCTCCACCTATCATCTAGAGTTCCCCTTTCCCCCTGGTCACACTCTGTCGGAGACTCGGAACTCCTTGCTGCACCTCCCTCGAGACACGCATGCAGCTCTGCCACTGCCTTAGATGTCACCCCTTGGTCTCCACCACCACCAGCACCGCTGTTCCGACCGCGAACACCTGCCTCCAAATGCCGTACCACCCACGCGCGTAGATCCTCCTCCCGGCCGACCTGTTCCGCCAATGCCTCCCCAGAAAGGCGTTCCCCGGGAGACACTTCGCGTCCACAGGACTGTGGAGACAGAAGTGTGGGACTGTAGTCAACGGAGGAGGGGTCAGAAGGAAGATGCGTCGAGGCACACGAAGTTACATGCCGTGGCAACAAGTCAATCTTTTGAGACGATGCCAAACTCGCATCAATCCCGTAGCCGTCACCACCCTTTTGGGCATACAGCAAATCGTTTAACTCCAAAGGCATTTGTTCATCATCCATACCTAAACCATCGATATCCGCATCCACGCTGGCAGTAGACCTTCTACTCCACTTCAACATTGACTGTGCCAACGGCAGAGGCTTGACCCACAGTAATGAAACACAAGGACGCCAACCAATACCCCCACACTTCTTTTCCGGCGAACCTTCATGCAAAAGTTTAGAGGGTTCAATCTGTTGACCGGTCCTACATTTCACCCCACCAGTTCTCAAAAGCCGTTTCCTGCATGGGCCATTCGCCGCGGTCCCGTCTTTGAAGGAGTCATCATTCTGGTCAAAATCCGAGAGATCTGCATCCCCCCCCCCTTGCCTTTGTTTACCTTGACGCCCTCCTCCCGACAGTCCTTTATGTGAACCCGACGACTCATTCCCTGTGTGTACGTGCAGTGTCATGGACCATACCCGTAGAAGTCTCTCCACTACATGAGTCTTCTGTTCTTCAACCAACGACCTGTATACGCGAACCAAACGCTGAGGATTACTACTGCGGACGCACGTTGTTGCCACTTCCTCTTCCGTACCACCGCAACATGGCGTTGCCATACAGAAAGACCCGCCCCTCCCTCCCGTTCCTTCGAGCACATCGCTGCTCATCGCACCTGTCCCAGGATAATCATGTACCATCGAATCAGCATTCTTATTCAGTGACGCTGACGAAAACGGACAATTACCTACGCCGAAATCAGATCCCTCTGCTTGTGAGATCGCCTTAGCTGTTTCGGGGAAAGAGATCAAACGCTCTGTCTGCCCCACTAGCTTCTCCACGTCCGTTACCGCCTCCCAAAGATCCGCCTCACCCGCCGCCTCCAACATAGGAAATTCTCTTTCCCTCCCAGACCCCCTTCCTTCTCCCTGTCTCGTATCGGACGCATCACCATCGTCGCACGAGTTTGACTGGTGCAGGGACCTCGCCTGGCTATCAATATCCCCTGAAGCACTTCTCTTAGTGGGAGGTGTCACGGGTCCCGGGGAGAGAGAGAATGAGTAATGAGGACCCACTCCTTCAACGGATGAACTATGGCTTCTGTTCAGTACTGTGGACAGAGACGTTGAAGTAGATACACCGCTATCCAAAGACAGCATTCCGCCTGTTGAGGTGTAACACGAGAACTCCCCTTCCCCTCTCCCCATCATCTCCGACCGATACAGACTCACATAAACCCCCGCCAAGACCTGCCAATGCTTGGGAGCCGGTACTGGTACTACTAGTTGCAGTAGTGGCTGTCGAGACGGGGGAGAGTGCAGCATGATTAGGATCAACACCGGCGAGATAACGGGGCTTCAGAACCAGGCAGAAGAGAAGGGTTTTGAGGAGTACTGGTGAACTTACACACCCCTGCGATGTGTACTGCGAGAGGTCATGCTTATGACACCCAACAACGCGTCCTCGACGATCCTGGAAGTAGTACTTACCTCCGCCCCCTGATTCGAGTCGCCTCCCTGGAAGGAACAGAGCACGCAGCCACAGCACCCGCGCGGACAGCTGACCGTAGTTCTTGTTTCGGCGTCGATTCGATACCACCACTGCAACACACTCCGAAGGTGCTACTTAGCAGGGATTCGCAACTTTGGAGAGCGACACCGCTTCTACGACAAAGTTCCATATCAACTGCAGAACTCGTCAACGACCACTGCTGTCCAGGTATATACCCGTTACTCATGTCGTTTGAGCCACGGATAAGTGGTCGGCCCCCGTGCTCATACATGTACGCTCGTCTATGCACATACGTTGAAAGATCTACACACCAATCCGAAGAACGAGTATTCGGAAACCTCCTCCTCATGGGAACACAAAACAGCATTGAATTGAATCCCTCCTCCCACGGTACAAAAATCTACGATTGGACAACCACGTACCTCTCCCACTACATACGCGGTGCAAGGAAGTATAGACAAACCACGCTGTAGCTCACCTTGAGTGCATAGTAGCAAACCTCCCTGACTGGCAAAAAACGGGAAACACTGTTCGAGTCTTTTCACCGTCTTCGTCTGTAAAGCCAGTTCAACACAGCACACAAAGCAGCGGAAATAATGGATAAGGACACGAACACACCACCAATTCTTCCTTTTTCTCCGCTCACTGCCACCCGACCGCAACAGCACCTGCATGCTTACTCTACAGTTCGAAATCTCATCGATAATCGCTAGTGAAATACAAACAGCACATACATATCCGCCCATCTACACGTAATCCGTCTATCAAGACACCTCTATCTGATCACGCGCTTGTCTTACTTGGCCAACGTCGTTGAACGCAGCGCACGTCGGCAGGGGAGCGGGTGCCTCGGGCTCGTCCCACTTTCCAGCTTGCGCGTGTTGCAAGAAGATGCGAATCAACCTGAGAACCTTCGGGACAAGTATGGAAAAGTTTGTCCTGCGTTTTCCGAATTCATCGATGAGCTCGTAAACCAAACGATGACTGTCGTGAAGAGTAAAAGGAGGCATCCATGTAGGAGATTCTGTCTTCATGAGCGCACCACAAGCCTCCATGGCTCCCCCAACTATAAACTGGTTCACGGCAGCTCTTTCTTCGTCCGTATACTGGTGATGAGGATTCCTATTTCGTTCTGGTCCCGTTTGTGCGGGCTGCTGTTCTTGATCTTCCGGATCCAGAACTTTCCTCTTTTTACGGGACAAGAGCGGCGTCGGGTCTGGACTGATATCTCTTTGTAAAGAAGAGGTCGAGCGTTTTGGTAGCATTCCATTCTTTACATCCTCCTCTTGTCCCCTCTCTCCACCTCTCGCGGCACTCCCTTTCTTATTCTGCCGAGGCATGGCTTGTCGTCCCCCCCTTTCTTCCGCCTCATAAAAAGCCGCTATGAAACCAGGTAAGTCCGACCACGATGACGGCGATGGTAAAAACTCGCCATGCTCCGACCCACTCCCGGAACGATGCGCCCTATCTTCGCGTTCCGCCGTACTCTTACTACGACAATTTTCTTTACATGGAGCCACCAGATCACTGCCGCTCACGTCTCCTCCTCCCCCTCCACCCCTCGCTGAGAGGTATGCAGACGAAGCATCATGTCGACTGGAGTAAGAAGAAATTCCTCTATGGTCCGGCGAAGATGGATCCATCGGAGAGCCCGCGTAGCTTTCTTCTGCACTAAGCACCGGTCCCCCCCCCCTAGTCGTTATACCCATCCCGGTACAACAACCAGACTGGGAAAACAAGGCCCTGTTCTCGAAGGAATCACTCCTATTGTATTGAGGTGAAGCACACTGCAGAGGACTGCTGTCCTTCCTAGTCACCATCACGGAAGAATTCCTACTTCTCTCACTTCTGTTCGCCATTCTCTGTCCGCGTAATCCGCCAGCTACCCCATTTCCCAGCAGTTCTCGTGAAGTAGAAGACAAGTTTCTGCTGAGCCCGCCCCCGTTGTTCACAACAGTATCACTACTGTCACCCTCGAGAAGCGACTGCTGCTCACTACTCCCTTGCGAGAAAGAGCGCCCTGGAACCCCTTCACTTTCATCTGATTGTTGCTCTCCGGCGTAATGGATACTCGCTGTGTTTTTCACGAGCTCCAGCTTCTTCCTGTCGTGATCATCGGAGTCAGCGCCTTTGAAATTCGTCGACTTCAAGGCATCAAAACCCTTCCCTGACAGCAGAAACTTGGCCAGTAAGGCTGCTGCGCTCTCCCTCACACACGACGACACTCCCTCCCCCAGATGGCCGAAACCACCCGAAACACCACCGCTGTCACTACGTCTGCTTTGTCGTGCAACCGGATCCACGACCGCTGCCGGTGATGAATCCCAACTATCATCCGAACGAAGACTTCCATTCTCACTGTTACTACTACTACTGCTGCTGCACTGACTTGTGCTCGTATGACCTGTTCGCGGGGCACCATCGCAAGTGGTCAGCGACAATGTGCTACTACGAGTGTTTCGCCCTTCTCTGATTCCTGCTCTTTCCTCCTCTTCACGGTCAGACCCTCGCTTGTCCTCACCCCTACACGGGACTTCTCCGCCCTTATCGAGAAGCGCACTAGGCCCTGCGCCCCGCAGAGTAACAGCAGAACCATCTTTCGACATACCACATGGACTCTCATATGAAAGCAAACGAAACTTCTCGTCCCTTTTGCAACCTCCCTCCTCAACCGTGCTACTACTAGTAGAAGTAGACGGACTCGTCGCTGAGTACCGACCACTGTTCAGAAACACGGGGGAAGTCACGGGAGACGGTAGTCTCCCCACCTTCGTATTCTCCACAAAGCTGGGAGAAGAGACCAAGGACGGGGACTCCCCCCCGCTGCTCCTCACAGGCCCAACCGTTGGCATTTCTCAATCCGAGAATACCGGATGGACAAGAAGAAAAGGGAGGGGGAAGGAAAAGAACGCCGTAAACCGCGAGGTGACGTCATAAACGAAAAAAACACGGAAAGAGACCGCAAGATGGGGGAAAAGGAAGAAAAACGAGGAGACAACAAGAAAAAGGAACAGGTACGCTAGGAGGCCGCAGATAATGTTTTTAGGGTGACCCACGGCTCCTACTTGAGAGGCCCACAAAAAAATACAGCGGAGGAGGGCAGTCGTGTGCGTGTAAAAAAAGTACCGATCGTCCTAATGGTGATCACGAGAACATATTTTTAAGCTCCTTCACTGGGATGAAGGGGCGATCGATACAAAAGAAGGGAAATGTGAAGCCGGGAAAGAAGAGGACTTCCTCCAGTGGTGCGAGAAATAACTAAAAAAAACGGGGTTGATGCTCGCTGAAATTAGAATGATGATAAGGAAGGGTGAACTGAGATGAGCTGGTGATAATACTTAACTGGTTTTCGCGGCTGTTCTGCAAAGCAGCAAGCTTCTCCCTCGGACTCACCAACGGCCCAGCAGCTGCTGCTGCAGCTGCACAGGAGCAGCCGCACAGGGCTGCTGTAGCCGTATTATCGTGGTTGTGCGGTGAGCTTGTGCCACCGTACCAGTGAGAAAGGAAATAACGAATGAACAAACGAACTCATGATCAAGGAACCAAAAAGCGGGGAGACCAGGGTAAGGAAACAAGAGCAGAAAAGGGAAATCGAGACCACGCAGCATGAAAATGCAGAGGCGAGCACCCGCAAAAGGCCTCGTTCTCCGCCCTACATCACGACTCCTCCTCGCCCTCCAGTAAAAGCAAGGAAAAGTGTTCTGCTGCAGGGAAAACAGTGAAACAAGCTTGTCGCCCAGCCAGCCGCGTCGCAATGAGAGCGTCCTAAATGCTGACCGTCCACTCGGCGCGCCTCCTTCCCTCCCCTCGCTCTAACATTACGCTCTCGCTCCGGCTAAGACCTCTAAACGTGACGTACAAGGCAAGAAAACACCGGGGCACGAGTCCAACTTTCTCCAGCCCCGGAAAAAGGTCTTACTGCATCACTCGTCCTGATCGGGACGGAGGAGGGACACAACGCTTTACTTTGCACCGTTCTTCCACGAACTATAACGGTCGATACTTTCGTCTGCGGCTACGTCTCACGCCAAACCAGTGCTGAAGCTCTCCTCTTCTTCACTGGGCTGATGATGCGGCTGCCGCTCTCGTTCCCGTTGTATCCGCTCGTCCCACCCGTTCTCGCACCCTCCTTCAGCATACGCAGCATAGCAGCCCCGGCGGCATAAAACTGGGACACTCGATTGCGACTTGCTGCGAGACGAGACGCACCGGGTGTGCCGCAAAGAGAACCACGAAAGCCAAACTGAACTTTCCTTGGGAACATCTGAGAGCTTGAGCTTGCTGGCCGATAAACGAAGAAAAAACACGCCAAGGGCGGAACTTACAAGAGCGGCCCAGATTACGTGGTGGAGCGAAGGGCGTTACCACCACCAACCCGGCTTGTTCTTACCCTTCGCAACTGCCATCGTCACATCACGGAAGCCGCCGAACGAGAGCAGTCACCCATTCAAAACCAAGGTAATAAGAGAAACTTTCATTGGTCGGTCGGGAAGAAAGATCAGCCTCTCGGATGGAAGCCTCACAACAAAAAGAAACGAAACTCTCGGTCGCGCGATGCTTATCGCTTGCTGGTCGCTCCAGACCTTGCTGGTTCTGCCGATGGTGGCGCCGGCGTCCCGAACGAAGCCACTACTGTGTGGCCACTGCGAGCAGGAAGTGACGTGAAAACGCAGAAGCCTTTTTTTGTTTACTGTCTCCCTGTAGTATATCTTTCAACGAAATGTGAAAACAACGTTCTGTGTCGAAGAAAACAAAGCGAAAAAATATTCGAAAGAAGTAATGTTCGCGTCGAGGCATTATCGACAGTCGCTCTCGCGGGGCCGTCACGACCACGGGAGGACCGCGGCGCGGCGGGCCAGTCGGCGGGGCGTTGCGTGTGCAATCCATCCACCCCCCTCGTTCTCCTTCGTTGCCGACCGACCTAGCTGTCAGTAGTATGGCCTGGGTCCCTCCTCCTACAGCCGGGAAGGAGGAAGGAGGAGGGACTGCTAGCTCGTGGTGGCAGGTGGGTTGACCTGGCATACAATCAGATCCGGCACTCCGCATCATCCGGGCGGGCTGGTGCTCGTGAGAGCCAACACACACGCGCCTGTTGTTGGCTTCCATCAGCAGGCCTCGCAACTCACTGCCCGGGAAGGACCACACTTCCAATTTGGGCGCGCCGTAAGGCCGTTGGGGGTGATCGGGTTGGCTGTAACCAGTTGTTGTTCGGCAACCGGGTGTACGTCTCTGGTCAACCCCCCCCGGGGCGCCTCCGCGTTCTTGTGGCAGCTGCTGAAGTCGGTTGGTTTGGGTACTAGCCAAAGTAAAGAACCCTGTTTTTATGAGCAGTTCACTCGTTCGCACGCTGTCGCGCTGAGGTGGCGGAGCGGAACGGGAAGGACTACGTCGTTATTTCTCCCTATTCTGCTTTGGACAGATGAAACTGGCCAACGTCTGGCGCTTGTGTTGCTTTTGTTTCCAATTCTGAGCATATGCTTTTTCGGTACTTCATTTTGTTGTCACGCGGACGGAACTGCAGGCAAAGGCGAACATAGTCCGCCAAGCCCAGGCCATGTCCGACGGGCCAGAGAAAGAGCGTCAGTCTGTTGCTCGAAAAGGACAGCTAACAGAATAATGATGAAGACTTACAGTTGTCCGAGCGGATTTCTGAAGCCCAGCCGGTTCCTTTCTCTTTCTCTCCTCTGACTTGTGCATAGGATGGTCTGCAGCTAGCTGAAGGGACGAAGCGCGCTTGTTGGTGGTTGGTTCGTTTTTCCGATTCAATCCGTCTACTGTTCTGACGCACTGCATTTGACGAGAGAAGAGTGATTACGTAGTAGGTTTCAACCCTTGTGTTCTGGACTGGAAAGTCTAATGACATAGCAGTACCAGACGCAGATCACTCACGGTCACCGTAGCGTTTTCCGTCTTGTCGGCCGACTGCATCTTTGGATAGTACTTCTAAGCAACGTACAGTTGTCAAGGACTCCCGTTCATCACGAAGGGCCTACTGAGAGTACCTCCCAAGTGTACTTACTACGGTTGCCGAGGACTCCCATACGTTACAGCTGAACGAAGCGTCGCTTCCACGCACTCGAAGTTTCTTCGTTCATCATTATCTGTGGCATGCTCCAAGCTCCGATGTCGGGGGCCACTGCTGGGAGCAACAGGTACAGCTTGTTGGCGCTGTCCACCACTGAGCTCCTCGTAAACCGGTACCGCGGCCTGTACGGGTGCGGCAAGTTTCAGGCCGGTCGAGGAACTGCTACAAAACCTTAGAGCGGGCCTCGGTTTCGTGCGCTCGTCGGTGTTTACTGGCCAATACGGAGCCGATCGTGGATGCTAGGAAGTCGGCCCCCGGCCGTATGACTAGGTGAGACGGCCAAAAAATAAGGCGCTGGCGCAGTCCCGTGGAAGAAACTTGCAGGACGGACTGCAGCGCCATACTTCCAGCTGGCTGTGACGCAGGATACTTTGCTCTCAGAGGTGCGGGAAACCGTGGGCTGCGGTGGGCTGAGCCAATGTAGTGGGATATGGTGGGCTGTTTTCAAAGCTGGTACGAGGGGCCTGTCTGGCTGGCCCCGTTCAGCGGTGCACTGGCCGCTAGGGAAACTGATCTGGACGGAAGAGTTGAGGCTTGAATGATTGAAGTCTCTTTCGATCAATGTCTTGCAAAAACGTCACCGGCACTTTTTGCAGGCCGGTAGCTGTCTACTCGGCCATGAGTGGTGCTCCCGTTCCACCTTCTAGTACAACACTTTTGAGGTCAGTTGGAGGCTAGTACGGGCGCGGCAGGAGAGACAGACGAATCATTGCGGGGAAGTGACATCAGTAGTACCAAGCAAGAGTGACATTGGTGGACCGACAAGCGGTACTCCGAGAACCGTTCCACCCCCCAAAACAGAAACTACAGTAATCCAAGGATCGGCAAGGTGATGTTGCAAACACATCCAGGGAGCCAGGTGCAGGGTGGTAGAAAGCGGGCCAGGGAAGATGTTTCGTTGACAGTGTAGCATTGGGAAGTAGCGTTCTAATGTGTCTTTTGCGGTGTCGAAGGCCGCTTCCGCAGAACAGGCGGCCCGTGCTTCCAGCGTTAAGCAACCTGGAGCATCGCCCGCTGTTCGGGTGTCCTCTACTTTATTGGGCGCGAAGGTATTCGTAGGCCCACTGGGCTGCCTTGCAAGAAGGCAGTGAGAGGCCAGCACCAGAGAATGTTGTTGCAGGTGGCACGTATCAGCCGGGAGGTACCGAAGCCAAGTCGCATCACCCCTGACGCGTGCCGAGGGCGAACGCAAGCTGTGGCAGGACGCCCTGCCATTGGTGCGAGAGTGGAGGAAATACGCTCCAGGGCAGATTGTCATAAGGCGGGACAGGCGCCGGCAGATTGAAGCACCCCCTGTCAAGGACAGGAAATACATTCCTTACAAGACTGTCGGCTGACAATGCGGGGGCTCGTGTAGCTCTAAGGTGATGGTAAAGACTGCTGGCGTGTGAGCAGCAGAACGGGCCGTGGAATACTTCCAGACCGATTGAGGGTGTGGGCTTGTGCCGTGACGGGAAGAACTACCGAGCGAAAGGTACGGCAGTAGCCGGGAAACGGGACGACTGTAGTCTTTGAAGTGGGAGTAGGACGGTGGCACTATCTCAAGAGTGCCATTACGTGACCTGCCGTCTGCCGATGAATCCGAACTTTGGGGCCCGGGCGCGGCTCTGTTTCTGACGGATGACTGAGTCGTACGAGCTGCTGACGACGGAGCCAATATTTGAGCAGGTCAGCAGGGAGCTGCTCATTTCGCACGTTGGTCCGAAGATGTGGATACTTTCCCCTTCCAGTAGACATTTGGGTCAACGCACCCAGCTCTCCGCCGCACTACAGCTCCATGCCGGCGCGCCCGAAAACGCCGTGTGGTTTGCTGTGGGTTCGGAGGGACAGGCAACAGTAGAGGGCAACTATCCGCGCCTTGACTGGTCCCCTTCCGGCTTTTCATGGATCGTGTCACGAGGACCGGAGGAATTTCCTTATCGGTGATCTAAAGCAACCGACAGTCGGCCGGTCAAGGGTCGCGACTCCATGGAATTGCAGAATACTCTTTAGTAGGCTTCCGAGTCCTTGAAGCCTGTTCTGGATCTTTGCACCGCTTGCCCTTGGCCTCATTTTGGCGACTCCTCTCTCCGCAAACGTATTGAGGGCGGTACCTTTTTGGGAGCTGATGTTACTGGCGGGCCTTTCGACTTCCCGTCTCGTTAGCGCACGGCAGAAGCCGTTACAGTCAAAGAAGCGCGTTGTCTCCAGCTAAGGGTCCAGTCACCCACTCTTGAGCGCGCGTCCGCGGTAACTCGTTTCATTCGCCCCACAGTTTCCAGACCGGCTCACCTGACTGCGCAAGTTGGCCGGTCTAAAGTTCTCTCTCAGTCTCTCCGGGCACGCTACCGCATCGACTGCATACTAATCAGAGCTGTGCAGTCTTGGCCGAGGGCGGCGGGTTGCAGAGGCGGTTCAGCTTACTCGTTTTGTAATCAAGAGACGATGCTACAGCCGGAGGCAATGAAGCCCGTCCTACCTACGGTAAGCTGTTCTGCGGTTCATTAGAAACATGCCTCCGCAAGACTTGGGACACGGCCGCATTGTGCGCCGCTGTCTGTCCCTACACATTTCACCTTCGAAGACCAGCCTGTCTGCCGGGTAGACAAAGGCCAGGTGCTGATCGGGTGGCTCCGAAGGCGCGATTTGATAGCTCGCACGTGCTGTCACCCTTTCTCACACCGCACCGACGAGTGGAAAAGCAGCGCAACACAGATCGCCTCACTGTGTTTATGCTTCGGGCCAAGAAAAGTGACCTGAAAACAGTTACTCAGGTGGGCTGGCACCACAGACCGCTGACCATAGCTTAGCTCTCAACCAATGAATATCTACATTTTCTTCGTGCTCGCTCTCCGGGTCGCCTCCCGCGCATTTGCCACCGTTCAGCAAGGTAAATCCGAGAGTTTGGTCGCAGCAAAACTGTAGGAGTGTGCACGCGACGGCACCAGAGAGGACGTCATCCCGTCGGCAGTTGACTATCCGTCCCCGTTGTGTGGGTCATTGGACCGGCTCGATGTGATTCAAATAGAAGGACTTGAACTGTTCGATGCACATCATCATGCTCGCGAAATTAGCACTGTGGAATAGCACACGCGCTCCGCTTCCGCGGAAGAGTCCCTTGATGCCTTCCTTCTTGTACATGTCAACCACCCCCTGAAGAAGGAAAACAACGACGCATTTTCGTTGGTAAACCTATCCGATTAACGTACCCCCTCCCTGAGGTTCACAGATGCATCGATACAGCACCGAAAGCATGCTCGGGCCTTACAAAGGCACTGGACACGCAGCACACCCTGCAAGTATTGCTGGGCGTGTTACGCAACGGCTTACTGTACGCACCTCCTGTTTCGTAGAAAGTCATGTATGCTAGCCGTACACTTCACCAAACAAAGGTACAACGCCGTAAACAAATGACAGGCTACGTACCGGACTGATAACTTCATGCGTACGGATGGATTTTGCACAACTAACTGGAGCCAGGTAGATGTCTTCGAATCTGATGCTCTACAGTTGGCGCTTCCACACTTCTTACCGTAGTCAACGCTGTGTGTATAGAATTCACCAGAAGAGCGAGGGAGTTATTGCTGCACATAGGACGGCGCACGCTGTCAGGCTCAGGCGGTGCGCAAGGCAAAATGTATCTGCTTTTGAGATGCCGCTAGGAATGCTGTCAGGCTTGCTCCTATTGAGTCCCTTTTATTATCGAAAGGCAACCTGTCTCGAGAAGACCCCTTCTCTCTGCAGACGATGCATCACGTGACTTTCACTGGGGCGCTGGTACGCCCCTCCTACTACCCCTGTAGTGTTGTTAAGAGTCTACCGTTGTCGTGCCTCAGTTGAAAGCTATAGATTCATCAACCAATCAGCTGAACCTTTTTTTGCCTCCCTAGACCGGTGACCCCTGCCAGGCCGGTAGCACTGCCAAAGGACAGCAACCTATGAATACGGTATAAACATCGGCCATACCAAAACGAGAACCCCATTGCACGAAACGTCTAGGCGGTAGCCCTCTGTTCTGCTTTGCACTGATCAGCTACGTGAGTCGAGTACTCGCTTACGTACATGGAATATGTTCCTGTACATGTACGGGGTAGAGGCCACGGTGGTTGCTCTCGTTGATGAGGACGCGTAGTCTCGACTTCTGTAGCTGCCATTGGAGCCGGGCTTCAAGCGGCTTTGGTCCGTGCGCTGTTGTGTTGCTCCCCTCTGAATCTGAAGACTGTGTGGAGTCAGCGAAAAGAAGAACAGAGCCAGAGCGAAACACAGGCTGATTAGTTCTTTACTTCTAAAAAGTTTAAGAAGTTTATATTAAACAAAAAAGAAAGATATGAACTCATATTCAATCAATTTCAGTTTCAAAAAAGAAATATTCATAAAAAATAAAATCTCCCAATTTTCTTTTTACTCGCTGTTCCTCGTACTAGGTAGTACCACGACGCTTTTCTTCATCTGTTAACCTCATGCATGCAGAAGTCATCGGTCCTCTAAAAGACTACCATAACAGCAGCGCCTCCAACCTACACTCCTCGTACCTCATTTCAAAGCTCTCCCTGCCCCCGCGCTTTTTTCCCTTTACCGGAACATACGAGGCGTGTCTATCTACTAACTCTATCAGGCTTTCTTACGATCAGTCCTAGACGTCATCACTACTTCGGATCATGTCTAAATGGCCCGCCCAACTAGTGCTAAGAGGAAGTCTTTTGATGGGCGGGTTCGCATGACAGATCTTCTTTTTCTTCTGTTGCTGTACCTTTATCTTCTAAACTTTCACCTAGGAAATTTATTCATCAAGTCTTGTTAGTCTCTCTACATGGTAGTAATACACACGGTCTCTTCCTATCAACTGTTTAAACTGGAAACGGGCGGGCAGCCACGGCACTGTCGGGAGACGAAGACGGTGTGAAGCTGCTAGTCCGACATCTCGACTCTACAAAATCCCTCCAAACATTTCCACATTGGACGACGTGACAATGATGGACCCCTCTTCGTCTCAGTGTGCAGAAACCCCAGCCAAGGAGACAAGGAGTGTATGTCTCCTGTCCCTTCTTCCCCCGGTTCCAGCTTACCGTAGTTTCGTCTTATCCACCGGAACGGTTAACCATGCCGCCCCGGCTGCAGCGACTAAAGCACATCCCCCGGCTGCAAGGGGTGAGAGCGACTTGTTCCTATTGTCATCCATATCACCGTGAGCGGGTGATGATACAGAAGACATGTCGTTAACAGTCTCTGTTCTAGAAGTCCAAGTAGTCGCCGTCGTGGTATGATCATCTTGACTTTTCTCCTTGGACTCTTGTGACTCCTTAGTAAGAGACGTTCCCCCATCCCCGAAGGCGCCCGGGTAAAACAACGAAGAATTCTGAAGCATTCTCTTCAATTGCTAGATTAAACAGAAGCAGAAAGACAGATAGTAAAAGATCAAGAAGAACAACGTAAGACAGAAACAAGACCATCAACATATATACATACCGCCAGGAGAAACAGACTCTTGTTCAATGAAAGACAGAGTCAGATTCACACCACTTGATATATTCGTCCCTATTCTCTATTGTATGCCAGACGATAGTCTTCATGCGTCTTCGACCCTCCATTCACTTGCGCAGGAGCTGCACAGAAAGGAGGAAAGGTTTGAAATTCTCCTACCTAATCACATTCACCAAAGAAGAGAACGGAGTGACTTCGAAGTGTATGCCGTGCACGCCCTCAGTCAGAATAGACACATACGCATACACTCTAGGACAGGGAAATCTACTGTCTTCCTGCCATCCTTCTTGATTTGCTCCCTTTTCCTTTGCGCCCGGTGACTGAGTGGGATTTCGCAAAGGAAGAAGACCTACGTGTTCCCTATGCCCTCCACATAAGAAACGGCTGTTGACACGGGGTTAGTATACTGCCCCAGAAATTCGACAAGGAGACTGATATAGATGTAGAGACGCGTAGAAACTTTTTCTTTTCTCCAGATAGAAGAGGTTAGCGTTTCATTTTCACCGCAGACCAGAGAGATGAGGGGAGAAGGGAAGGAGGTGACCACACATAAGAAAGGATATCGCACGTACAGTTGTCTTCCATCTACCTGATACATATTCATACATATGTGCATATATGATTGCCCATCTGCCTGGATTTTTCTATTACTATGAGTCTCTCCGGGAAGACATCTCGACTGACTTCACGAAGATTATCTGCTCGATAGTCTCACATTCAAATGACAGCGTGAGAAAGGGCGGGAGAGGCGAAGGGATGACATAAGATGCCCAAAGAGCCCAAGTATCATAAGTGCGGGAGAGAGTTCGCGGCAACAGGTCAACACATACTCATCATCTGTCCTTCGATGACTTAGGAGATAAGGAGAGGCACAATGACTAGGAAACAACATACAAATCCAAAGATAAGAAAGCCTGTGTTTCGTAAGATCGCGTCACACTTAGAAAAAAGACAGATCTAGCGAGAATGTCTGAAAGACACAGACCCTTTCGTCTGAGAGATTAGATGGATACAAAGAAAGAGAAAAGGACGGTGGAAGTCTTGTTAGTCATAGAATCGATGAAAAAGCTAAGCAGGGCGCAAAGGTTAACTCTAGATAAGCTTAGAAAAGAAACATGAAGAAGGCCTTACATTATCAAACATGAAGAAAAGGCCGCTCAAAGGCCCGAAGGAGAGTAGGGTGGCCCCATACCCTCTATACAAAGTACGTAGACCACCTTCCTTGGTGGAGATCTGCCGGATGCAATCGAAGCTTCCTCGATACTTGCTCGTACCCAGAGCTCGCTGAGTCTGTCATCGGCACCAACCCAGGCAGTCAAAGAAAACTAAAACACAAAAATTGAAGAACAAGACCTCTTTCACATTCGTGAAGGGCGCGGGGCGGGGAACGAAGTAAGACAGAGGAAGGTGAAGGAGAGCCGAAAAGGCGCAACGGAGTATATAGCTGTTGGACAACGACGCAAGCTTGACAGAGCGTCATCACGTGAAGGAGAAAAGTCTTTAGGGGTTGTAAACTTCTTTTGCGAGAAGTACCGAAAGAAAAGAGAGATGAAAGTGTACAGTCACAAGACAGTGGTCTTGATGTATATGAACAAGGAAGAAGGCAACTAACAAGGTGCGAAGAAAGAAAAAACTTCTCCTCTCCCCGACAGACACTTGGTCAAGACAAGCACGCAAGCAAGCCCAAGCACGGAGGCCCCACGATTGAATCACCACGCCGCAAGCACGACAAACACGAGTCTACTCTATCTTTGTAGCTATCAACTACTTAGATGGATCGAAGTCTCGTTAGAACGACAGAAAGGCTAACATGATGACTGAGAGTTGACACAGTTTCAAGCTTAACGAACTTTAATGTAAACATATAGCTAGACTAAATGGAGGCTACCGAATTGTAGCGAGTCTTCCTTTGATAATGAATACAGTTGGAGGCAGAGCACTACCGATACTGATCAAAAGTACCATACTATATACGCATACACCTCCCGTGTGTGCAGGGTCACTAGGGAACTGTACACTAGGAGTCGTCCACAGTGAAGCCCTGGTATACAGCTATGTATATATAAATATATATGCATGCTTACATAAAAATATGTATACATGTCTGTTTTCGGAAGGTCTTGGTATGATAGCTATGTCTGCCTTGGAATGAGAGAAGGAAAGAAGGTTATCCTTTTTCTTTGCCCGCCTATGCAAGTGAAGACGAGCATGTAGGTTGGTCACAAGTTCTTTGTGAGTCCGCACCACATGCTCCTTAGAGTGTAGATACACCGTAAGGAGAAAGGTACTCTTCCGGGCTAATACATCTTTAGCGAGAGTGCGGGAAGGACCAAACGATTCATGCGCATTCCAATAAAACAGAAAAATGTCGAAGAGGACCACTCTTCTTTGGCATGTCTTTCTTCTCGTTCTTGACTTGAATATACCTAAGATGAATGAACCGACATGTGACTTGGTCTACCTGCAGTGTACAGATACTCCAAGAAGCCCAACCACGCAGAAGGAGAAGAAAAGGTCCCTTATCAACCCGGGGGTTTCCCTCTACTTTGTTTACTTCTCGTTCAAAAGAAACGGGCAAGAAGCAATGACTCTTAAGACCAGAAGATAAGTTCAGCTCACTCAGGGACAGTAAACTCTGTGGTTCTTTCAAGAGAAGAAGAATCACCTGTAGCCGTTCCTTACAGACGTCTATAGGAACCCAGAGAATGCACGAAACCGTTTCCGCACCAAAGCCGGCCACCAGATCAATTAGAGGAGTAGACAATGCTGAAGTGTCTCTTTCTCTTGTTTTTGTCATCGCCTTTTCTTCTTCTCCGTTCCTCTTTAGAGAGGGAGAAGAAGGAAAGCTGTCTTCGCTCTCTTCTTTCTCTTTGGATAGCCCTAGCCGGTTAGTTGATTCTTGAGAAGAGAAAGAAGACGGAGAGCTGGTAGACACGGTAGATGTGAGGATGAGAGATCGCAAGATTTCAAAAGAAGTGAAATAAAGGCAAGTCGCGGGAATTGAGCCTAAGCCGCATATGCTTCAAAAACGAAACAAGAAGGAAACAGAAGAAGAAGAGGAACGATAGAAGAGAGTGAAGAAAAGAAAAGCTACCAGCTCTTTATGGTATTCAATCGATACATACTACCATGCTTGCGAGACGAAGAGGGAGAGATACCAATGAAAGCAAAGGAAATTGCTTTTCTTAAGTCCAGAAAAAACAAATCTTGAGAGATCTACAAGAAAAAGAAAAGAACCCTCATGACCTCCTCAATGAAGTCTCGCCCACGGTCACAGTCTTCAACTCGAAGCTTTGTCTGCTCGAGGCTGCTTTGTCCACTCCTTTACCTTTTCTTCGGATGGAAGGAGTGATGATAGAGTCATTCATACCGCTAAGCATATATCGGGGAGAACTGTGAAAGGTGTCGATCCGAGGTAGGTACATGTGGAGTACGGAGTGGCGGGGGAGATGGATCACTTCAAAGTCAACCACAGAAAGATCTTCAGTTGTTGCTACCGACGTTCCGCACCACATCCTCGTTTATACATAGATATTCGGACAGATGTGTGTAGAATCCCTGGAACGAATGCGCATACAGTCAGATACTTTGCATATGTGAGAGCTGTAATGGCTCTCTGAATGAGGCGGACAGAGAGACACCCTCATACGGAAAGAAACAGAAAAGCTTTCGAAAGTCCTTACAACCCTCCCATTCCCTGTTACCTGTTATGGAGCTATGCGAGTTTCCTTCGATGTCCCAGGGAAGGGACAGGATACTGGCCAACACAGACTTACATACACATCTCCTTGACTACAGGGAAACCTTTAGGCGTGGTCTATCTGGATGTGTGTACTCCCAGAGAGATAAATAGATCTCTGTGTATACGAGTACTGAGAGAAAGAACGGAAATCTTGGACTTACACGAATCCACGGTACAATCCTTGTATCCCTTCAAGCTTCCATACCGCGCGGAGTGTCTGTACAGTCGACCGAAAGACGTTTTGATATGTGTTTTTCCGCGGTTCAGAAGGTTTGAAGGGCGAAGAATCAAGAGTAGTGGTAGAGAGTTTGGCAGAGAGATCTGGAACTTTCGGGGACACTTGAGCCTGAATGATAGCTTTGGCTGTATCAATAGGATGGAAGAGACAGCGGCAAAGAAATCCCCCGACAGCTGACGAAAACGTGATACTTCTTATTTCTCTCCAGTCGAGCTCTGACAAGTGCGCCCAGTTCCTCTCGTCTTTGTTGGGCAAAAGAGTGGAAGAAGAAGAGACAGCAGAGGAAGTAGAACAAGAAGAACGAATGTCTTGTGAGCTAGCTGGGGGAGGGTGAGGGACTGGGGGGCAGCTGGCCGGAGACTCCATCTTGTTTCCGTCCAAGGTGTCATGTCTTCTTTCCTTCTTTCTTCATCGAGAGAAAACGGTGATGAAAAACAGATTTCTCGGGAGGCTGCTGGAGAAGGAAGTGAAGAGCTGAAGATGTGACTGTAGCGAAACAGAGTAGGGCAGGTGTGTGCAAGGTTTGAGCTCGAGAGGTCTATGTGCTGTGTATACAGCAAAACAAAGAACCGATATATACAAGTTTATCGTCTTTTTGCTGTTTCTTCCGAATTATTTTTTTCGTGGTAAGAAAAGGAAGACACTGTCTGGAGTGTTTCGGAAAGGCAAGAACGACACAACAGACAAAAGGAAGAGAGTAAGACACCGCCCAATTCAGTCTTTTCACCTTAATATGGAATCTCTCGGCTTCAAAAATTCCTCTCTGCCGTTGCAGTGTTTCTATTCTGTATCTGCGCGTGCATGCGTTGTTTACAGCTGCCTCAACACAGGCCCTTCACGCAAGCGTCGGCCCTTCACACACGCGTTGCCACTTCCCCGCACTACCGAGACCTCAGGCGCACCCTGTTTAGCGGCTATTTCGCCTGTCTCCTGAGAAAGACCCCTGCGCCTTCTTTCAGATTCTTCACTTCTACATCCTTTCATACGAAAAGGATATACTACATGTGTAGCTATATATATATCCCGCGGTAACTGCGACTAGTGCTACAGATAGATACGTAGCTGTCGCCTGAAGCTATTCCTGCGTGTACCTGACTACGTGTATCCGTTCACAGGACCTTTCGATAGTAGATGAGGCTCTGTTTGTTGCTGTCAAACAGTCACCACGAATTCTTCTTCCCTCTATTTCCCTGTCCTTTTTTCTCCTTTTAGAAAGAGTAGCAGAGTACGTTTTCACTCCTTCGCCCTCATAGCGGCACGTCCGGAGACCCACACCTTCAAGCGGCAATGAGGCCTCTTCTGTTGGAGCTCGCTGTGTCGAGTTGCAGCCCTCACGCCCGTAGGAAAGTGTCTTGACTGAAAAGCAATGGCAAAACTGAGAGCTAGAAAGATACTGGGCACCGTGGCCATGTGGAGCCGGCTGCTGTCCAGGAGAGGACGGCCACTGTGGTGTTTTCTGAGTGCCATGGAAGTCTTGAGAGGTGCGCGATTACTCAGTTCTGGTGGCTAACGTTCGTGGTCTTGGGCGGCGAAGGGTGTCGCAACTGAAGGAGTGGATGAGGTATATATATGTATACTTCCTCTAGAGAAAGGGGTGGCCGCGTCTGCGCAGAATATGGGGAGCACAGAAGTCCCAGGACAAAAAGTCAGCTGGGCAGCTTGTGCTGAAGGAAAGCACTTCCAACTACAAGGCTCACAGAGCGCTAGAAAACCTCTGGCAACCGCCATGCCGTGCCTTCTGCCTCCCAGGCTTTTCCCGGAGGTCTCGTTCGTGTTACTGAGGTGAACATACGGTACCCGCGTTCTCGCTGCTCTTATTTAGGTGAACATCTGTCTTCACCACACACCAAGAATGCTACCGATGTCAGCAGCTGCAGACTGACTCGCAGCGACTTCAGGGGAAGACCCGGAGTGACTGAATCTCAAACGTGTCAGTCCGGAGTGGCTGATTCCTAGGCGTGTCAGTTGTGAACTTATGCTTCCTAGGCGTGTCCGTTGCGGAGTTACTGATACCTGAGCATGTCAGTTTCCGAGTGGCGGATCCCTAGGCGTGTCAGTTTTCAAGTGTTCCTAGGCGTCAGTTGCGGAAGGCGTGTCAGTTACAGAGTCAATTGTCAGTACGTCACGAAACAACGGGGATTTCGCCATAAGCTGCCGAGTGGCTCGCCCTTAGACACCGCTACCGAAAGGTGCCAAGTGACTAACTCTTCTACTGTAATCGTGTCACTAGGGGCCCCAACGAGAATTGCGGAGCGATTGACTTTTACGCGTGTCTTCCCCAGGTTGTCGAGCGATTTATGTATTCCCAGACATGTAACCGAAACTAGCAGGGCGACACCGGTAGCTCCAGAGTGACTCTGGCGTGCCCCTGAATGTTGCGGTGTAACTTCTACGGCTTACGTCTGGGATAGCAGACTAACCTCCAGGCATTTCACCCGAGATACGAGTGATTTCTATTGGTGTAACTCTAGCTAAGCGGGCTCAAGGAATCTCTCCGCGTCGAGGGGGCAGCTGTCGTCTCGCTCTGGTCACTGACCCGGTGTTCGTTACGCCATGGTGACTTCTTGGGTATGACACAGACCTGCGGCGCCATTACTTCCGTCGGAAGACGGCCTTTCAACCACACAAATGTCTGAAAATCGTCTTGAGAAACTACACTCACAAGTTCTTTAACAGCGTCGCTACAGCACATAGGGTTCTCTGCATCCCCTCTAGGAGCTTTTCTCTCAGCCTCAGCACACTTACTGAGCTGTCTTAGTCGCGTTCTTTGGATACACCCCCACTCACATCACGTCGTCCCAGGGGTGAGGGAAGAACACCGTCAATGCAAGCACAAAAACATAGCGGCAAGGACCGGGGCACAAGCAAGGATATCTCATCCCAATGCACTCCAGGTCATTATAAATAAGCAGCATCGCGGCCACAGAACCTCATGTTGACGTAGCACCGATGGCCCGCCTTCTCGGAGAGCCGAAAACAGTCAGAGGCCGTCGTCAGTGCGTCTGTCATTGGTTGTCAATTTCTTCTGGCACCCCAATACACACGGCGCACGCGCCATTTCCGGGTTGACGTCACGAGAAGTCTCACAGGCCCTCTGCTATACGTCGAAATACACGTATAGCACAGGGGCCTGTGTGGCTGTACACACGGCGCACGCGCCATTTCCGGGTTGACGACCCGAGAAGTCTCACAGGCCCTCTGCTATACCTCGAAATACACGTATAGCACAGGGGCCTGTTGTCTTTCGCTAGCCAGCTGCAGACTGGCGCTTTTGGCGCTCCCCTCCATTGCGAGACTTTCATGGACTCCGCTCACCGCGATCTCATCCCGGCCGCTGTGGTGCCCTGCAGGCTAGGTGGCCTTTAAGAAACTAACTGGAAATATAGTAAAGGGCTGCGCCCACCAGGGTGAAGGAGATGCGTGGACGGCGGAGGCCAGGAAATCTCATTTCAGAGGAATGACTGGAAGACCACTAATCCGGCCGACGCCAACAGTCAACAAGCATGAGGAGGGGGGACTGCGGCATCAGTCGTGTTCACATTCCATCAGCCAAGTGGGGGCAGAACAACATCAACCAGCCGATGCTGGAATACACCGGGGGTGCAATCTGCGACCTGTGAAGCATTCTGCCGCCCCCCGAGTTGACTCTCTTTGTCATCGTCCTTTCGCCGGGGTGCTCAGTCAGTCCTCGAAGGATTCGAACAAGCAGGCGACTTTCGGCGGACTTCCCTAGTCATTTCTTTCCCCTTGAGGAATTATGATGTACAAATCCAGTCGATAAGTCTCTCTCTCTTACATAGGGCAGGAAAGGAAAAGCGAAGGATGGGTTGCACTTGTCAGCAGACCCCAGGAAAATCCGCTTTCCACAAGATATGTTTTCATCTAGCTGTCTACATACATAGGTATATGCATCACGTATGGCGGTATTGAGTTCTTTGTTCTCTTACGTCGTGACCTTTCTTCTGCACCTTTGACGCAATCCATCGACTGGACAAAATGTTTTTTCGTCTCGGGTAGGAGATTTATCGACTTCCTGACAGATCTCTCCTACAGACAGGAGGCAGGTACCGAAGGACACCCCGGTGTCCAAGCAGCCACCCGCCTGAGACCGTCTCCACAGTATCCAGGGAGAGACCATTGTTCAAGCTCTCTGTCAGCGCTTCCTTTCGTACACTACGCCGCTCCTCCCTTTATTGCAAGAGGAAGAGTCTAATGATTACTACATCCCCCTCAGCTACTTCAATCTTCTAGATGGAAGGACCTGTGTACAGGGACTCCCAAGACGACCAAAAGAAGAGAACACTTGTGAGCGTTGTCTTTCATTCAACTACTGCTGACAGAAAAAAGTCCGCAGTACCTACACATACCACATACACGAGACCGTTCCAGTTGGGTCAGTCAGCTGTATCTTCGAACTAGTCATCATCCATTCACCATAGTGAAAGTGAAACCTTCTATGCCCTCCTGAATGCTGAACCTTCACATCTATTCTCTAATCTTGGTGCTTGTTTGCTCAGTCTTTTCCTTCTCCTTAGATCTAAGCAGAGCAGATGCTGTCGACAGTCACCGGAGGAAAAGCGCTTCACGCTTTTCCTCGTATTTCCTCGTGTAATAATGGGAACTACGAGGTTAGGACGCGGTTGATAAAAAATGCCTCCAGAGATTCCGTGTCCTCGGCTTTTTTGCGCGTGATAGAAACATTTTATATACAAATAGAAATAGAAAAGAGAATTTGGTGATAGTTCATCGTTTTCCTCTCCCTACAACCACTCCTACCCGCAGCAACATCAGTCTTTTGAAATAGACAGGACGTGGAACGCAGAAAGAGCGAGAGACAGGGTCTAAACTTGCAGGATACCCATGTACACTTATGTAGAGTACTCATATATATACCACCATGCATGTACCTAGTGTACAGCATACATCAACCTATATGGATACCTGCGCACTCCTTAGAAAGAAACATTTCCTCACCTCCGAGCCCCCCCNNTTCTCCTGTCTCTACGACTGATGTGTGTCGGCGATGGAGACGCTCATGTCTGACTCATCACCACGATCCGATGTGTACATCCGGCAGCTGTACGTACGCCCCATCTGAACGGGTCTTCTGGCTAGAGCGCGCGACATGCCAACAGAACACTTGTTAGATACAAAAATACCATGACCCGTAGAAAATCGAGTTTCTGCATTCTGCACTACAGAGTTCACATACACCATCAATCACTCTCATATCTCTTCCAGGTATGCCACCACACACGTCGGAGTACGTACACACACACGTGTATGCTTATGGGACATTCCCCCTCACGCTCAGTTTCTTTGCATAACAACGGGAGAAAACAAAATCTTTTACAGCAAGTACCAAACAAAAACAATCCGCGCACCATCAATGGATCAGTGTCTTCTTTGAAGTAAAAGTTTTCGCTTAGTAGTCAGGGAGAATGTCATGTGGGCGACGTCGCGCCCCTCACTAAGTCGTCTACTCGTTCGTCTCTTAAGAATGAACATAACCAATCGAAGACGTACGTCGAGAGTATGTACCACGACTACCTATGGTTGCTGTTGAGGAATGACCTTATCGACTTTAAAGACGCTTGATATGGAAGACTTCAACTGTGTATTATGTCTCAATACAAACAAACAAACCGATCAAAAATCTATTTCGTTGATTGATGATGCCAAACATAGCTAGACACCCACCCACCCACTGCCACCACCTCGGTCCCGCTGTACATACACTACACGCACAGTTCACACCACACGCAATACAACCGATATCATATGCCCGTTCTGCAAGCAAAAGCAGAACGAAGAGCAGTACTCCCGGTGAAACACAACATTTACAAAAATCCATTGAAGCAAAACAAATTCTTCCGAGAGAAACACGTTCGGACAGCATACACGCAGAGAGAGGGCTGATGCCACTCAGACCAGGAAGGAAGCAAAGAAGGCTCCTGCCTTCTTCTCGCAAACCCCGGCCCAAAGAGACACAAAGGCAA
>NW_027155371.1:2189-5164 GCF_002600585.1 Cystoisospora suis | reverse complement strand
AGGCAAAGAAAACGGATAGGTAGTTGATGATGCTGGAGGACCATCTTGGTGCTCTTCCTTCCTTTCTGTGAGATAGAAGAAGAGAACTTGAAAGTAATGCATGCGCATGAATGAACTACAAAAGATCTGAAGCTAAGGCTCATAGACGAAGTGTATAGATCCTAAAGATCACCAGCCCCCTCATCTTGTCTGAGGAATCTGAAAAACACATCCGGGTAACATTTTAAGTCCTCGAGGAATGAACGAACGAACGAAGCGACCTCGACAAAAAGGCTAAGATCGTCTTCGTGTGAACCTCGAGGTTTCCCTTCAGACATGAATATTTCCTGCCCGGGCATTCATTCACCGATTCGCTAGTCACGTCGTATCACCTTTTGTATTATGAACGGCTCGCAAGACATTTCACTCCTACTACCATGACCACTACCTTCAGAAACATAGAAGGTGTAGTTTTCCACCCTCTAATCTCTTTCTATAGTCGTTTGAATGGCAATGGAAGAAGAGGAAACAGGACAGGAAGGCGGAGATGATGGCGAGATTCGATCCAAAGATTCAGCCTTCCCTGTTGGTTTTTCTATCTCTTGTTCGATTTTCTCTGTTCTCTTGATATGATTCTTGTCTGTCGTGACACCTGCTCCTTCCCCGCCACCGCCAGGTTTCGGCGATGAGACCTTTCCGGGTACAACCTGTCCACCAGATACATCTCCTCCACTCCCACAGCCTCCTTCTGTCTCCGAGAGGAGAGGTGTTGATCCCGTCGCCGTAGTACTTTTCTCGAGTGTCTCCGCCGATTTCAAGAGAGACTGTTTATGGTGATGGGGAGAAGAATGGGTCGAGGAGCACGATGAGGAGTTGGAAGAGGAGGAGGAAGGCGATGACGTACTTGTCGCTGCTGTTGGTGAAGAAGCCGTTGTCACGGTCCCCCCGCTGATGCTACCTTGTCCTCCTCCTGCTCCTGCTAGGAGACACATCGCACTAGTGGGAGTCCCCGCGCTGCTGGTGCTACTGCCGCCACTCCGACTCCCCATACTAACGCTTGCACTCCCCGTAGCACAGCTTGGAGACGGCGTACTTAAATGAGGAGCGTTATGTCCCAAAGATGGCGTCGGCGTAGAGAGCGCCCCCGGAGGACTGCCGCGACCTCCGACAGTTGTCTTGGGTATGAAAGCCATCGGGGGAGGAGGAGAAGGTGGTGGAGGAGCTGGAAAAGGTGAGGAGGACGTCTTTGTCTTGTTTCCGTTGTTATCCGTATTAGGATCACTCGCAGATAGACCTCCCACGTTGTTCGTTTTCGAGGTCTCCGGAGGAGGTTGAGGTGGTGGAGGCCCCGGGGTGGCTCCTCCTCCTGCTGGTTTTTTGGGATGGTTTGGTGAAGCTGCTGAGGTTTCATGTAGTTGGAGCTTGGGTGTATGTACACTATGATTAGTGTTATTCCCTCCTACACCATGAGTTGCACTTCCCCCTCCCATGGCACTTGGCGTCGAAGTCGTTCCTAGAAAAGATCCGCCACCACCCCCACTTCTTGTTCCTCCTGAACCATTAGCTCCACCTCCTGCTGAAGCGGTCCCAGCCAATGAAATAACAGGATGAGGTGTACTAGAGTTGTTACTGTGCGGGTGGGTGTTGACGTGTGAATTCCTCTCTCCTCCTTGGTAATGATGGTGGTGAGATTTCTTATGGTGGGTGTGATGATGATGATGATGGAGACTCCCTGATAGAACACCACCACCAGCACTACCCCCCCCTGAAGAGAAGACTCCGATGCCTCCTCCTCCGCTAGGCAAACGCTTGAAAGGAGGGTGTTGACTCGATGAAGAAGGCGTTTCATTTCCATTGTCCCCATTCATATGATTAGGACTACTATTGTTGGGGGTGTTCGTGAATTGATTCCCTCCTGCTCCTCCACCACTACCACCTAAGGTCGCTGAACGTGAGGCAAACGCCAGACTTCGATAAGTCTTAACATGCTGATGGTAAACAAGTTTCGCATATTCAGCGACGACAGCATCTCCTTGTGGACCTCTTAGGGCTCCACACTTATTACATCGGAAGCGACGTGGAAAGTTCACATTCGAACAACTTTCACATACCCAGTTTCCATTGTGGCCACGTAGAGGAAGATTTCCTCCTCCACTCATCGAAACAGAAGAGGAAGAGGACGACGCCGCACTCCCTCCAGCAGAACCTTCTCTCGTCGTCACTGTGCCTTCAGCGGGAACAAGTCGGGCTCCTCCTACTTTACATCCATTAGGTGAAGAATCGGCGACAGCACACATAGGATCTCCATAGATCTTAAGGAAACTGCTCGGGTTTTTGAACTCGTCTGGATGAGCTAGCATTGTCGGGGCAGAAAAATGTGGACCTCCGATACCTGGAAAAGAGAGACACACGCAACGTTCATATCTGTATATATGTATATATATGCGCGTACCTCTACATCACACACACATGCACATATGTACACACTACATACTCAGTGTACATCTACATATACATATATATAGTCTTCTCTTTATCGACAATTTAAGACCTCAGGAAGAACTGCGTACGACTAACACATCCACGATACCTTCCTCAGAGACTTGACTCTACCTGTACATGACACCTTCCAAGTCCCTCCGAGATGTAGAGGGGTGGGGAGACAGAGACATAGAGGATACACTCAAGAAGGTGTCAACCAGAAGAGAACGTTTTTCACTATATCTCGACACTCCCTTTCTCAGATAAGCGGGTGTTACCTTGAATCCAGTTGATATTCTTCGGCCGCCTACTCCCGTTGGTTCCATTGTATGCGTCATCCTCATCTTCATGACTGTGATGCCCGTCTTTCATCTCATTCTTACGGCGATTAGCTACACCCTCTGCACCTCCTCCTCCCCCCTGTGTGTGGCCTCGACTACTCGTATTCCCACTGTGTGTCCCGAGGCCGTCTTCATCATCATCTGCAGATCCGGATGCCGGCGGAGAGGGAGGTA
>NW_027155371.1:1358-1978 GCF_002600585.1 Cystoisospora suis | reverse complement strand
CACCCCATCCATGAGTTTCAGATGGTGTAACTCCTACGGTTTGTCATGTCTATGATGGCGGCTCTACGACCGTTGCCTCTTTCCACATCAGTCTTCTGGCGTACCTGTACAGGTGAAAAGAAGGACGGAAGTAGCGGATCAACTCCAGATCCACCAGAGGTTTTCCCGCTATGAATGATTCCACCACCGCCACCTGCTGTAGTACTGCTATAGCTACTTGTATTGGTGATATCTCCACAAGTCTTGCTGCCATCCGTCGTCGCTGTTCCTGTGCCTCCTCCTCCTCCTCCAGCACCTCCCAGGGGAGATTCTTCTTCTCCTGTGAGGGCACCCGCGGATGGTGAAGAAGCTGAAGAGGACCCCCCTCTTTGAAAGCTTGAAGCACTACTGGTACTTGTATCGCCTAGTAGAAGGGAAAGGGAAGACGTTGAGGTGCCTACATGACCTGAACCTTGGTATGACGATGAAGTACTACCATGATGATGCTGTAAAGACTGAAGATGCTGGAGTAAAGAGCTTTGGGTACTTGGGCTCAAACAAGAACTCATTCCTGAAGCTGTTGTTGTCGTCGTATTCCCCCCGTTTCCACCACCACCACTGGTATTTCCTGATCTTTCAGA
>NW_027155371.1:666-1323 GCF_002600585.1 Cystoisospora suis | reverse complement strand
ATCCCCTACACCACCTCCTTCACCTCCCCTCAAGTAACTTCCACTATGATGATGATGATGACTGCTACTACCGCGGCTTGTTGCCCCCGCGCCGCTATTATTCCCCCCACTCATCAACAGACTCGCATATCCTCCGGCACCTCCTCCACTACTGGTCGTGCTAACTGGTGAAGATCCATGAAGAAGCAGATGAGCTGGCGCCATCGCACCGCTACTACTCGTAGTAGTTCCACCAGTCCCACCTGCCCTCTGAGTGGTACTTTGGCCACTTGTGCTACTAAGTAAGGACGATGGCGTGGCATTCGATGAAGAAGGACTGCGACAATCGCTTAGTAGAGAAAGACTCTCCGCCTCGGGTGTCGCATCATCAGAAAAGAACGCTGTCGACGATTGCTGTTGTTGGGCTACATTAGCGAGCTCTTGAAAGACCGACATGTCGATACCCGTACTGTTCGATGGATGGTTTGTGCCATATCCTCTCCCTCCCCCGCCTCCATGAGATGCATCGGAGAGATTTCCTTGTAGGAAAGCCATAGCTGCTACCGCCCCTGCATGAGGCTGAGAGACCGTTGTATCTCCGTGGGTATGAGTGAGGTCATCATCAGATATATCATTGCCGTGAAGAATGTCTCCACTTCCTCCTCCTCCTGCTGCTCC
>NW_027155371.1:0-543 GCF_002600585.1 Cystoisospora suis | reverse complement strand
GACCTCCTCCTCCTCCTCTTTCTACCTTATTTCCACTCTCATACGCACCATCACCATCCGCACCTTCTTCGACGCCAGAACACGACAGCGTATGGTCATTAACGGCGCTTGTCGAGTTACCACTGTCACCTAGTAGAAAAGCTTCGTTTGCATACTGAGCGTATTCATCGTCTCCCTCTCCTAAGAGGGGTAGGGTACTATTACTACCTCCTCCTGGACCCCCCATGAAGAGACCAGGTAACAGAGATGCCGCGGCTTCCTCATACAAATCTACAGCCCCAGCACTACTGCAACCAGTTGCCGCGAACTTCGACAGAGAGAGACCTCCTGCTCCGCTGCTGGTGCTATGATTGAAGCTATTGTTATGATATGAATCAACATACTGACTTCCCCCTCCGCTTCCATAGTAATGAGCACTACTATGACGATAATAACTTCCAGCCCCACTCCCTCCTAAGTCACCAGATGTCGTTGTAAGAGAGGATGAATGATAGTATGAACCTAGGCCCTTTGACTGTCCCCCTCCTCCTCCTCCTCCACCTG
>NW_027155370.1:0-224 GCF_002600585.1 Cystoisospora suis | reverse complement strand
ACTTCATCACCAGGGAAACAACGGGAAGAGGAGGAGGGACTCCGACAACTTCGTCAAAGTAGAGAAAGAAAGACGAAACTTGGGAAGGAAAGGACGGAGAGCGCACACAGAGAGAAACGCCGAAGAAGGCACGGCAGGGCTGGACCGTGCAACCAGCGAACGGCGCAGGAAGAGAAGCCAACCCCGTCCAGCGTAGGCCGAGGGGTGGTGATGGATTGCGGGGT
>NW_027155369.1:0-250 GCF_002600585.1 Cystoisospora suis | reverse complement strand
TCGAGGGGAGTTGATTGCGCTAGGTTTCAGCTCCGTACGAGCGAAACTCGCAGCGCTATTTACATGTCCATGTTGGTGCTGAGTGTATGTGCCCAGTGGAATCCTGCATGTGTGACTGTGGGGCCCACAGGGGGAATGGGAGCCTACAAGTAGCACAGCTAGATAGAGGAAGAGAAGAGGTACCTAGAAGTACCCAAGTTAGCCCCGTAACCCTCTGGGTTATGGAGATATCGATTAGCGTAAATTAGAG
>NW_027155368.1:0-382 GCF_002600585.1 Cystoisospora suis | reverse complement strand
TTTACGCTATTCGATTTCTCCATAACCAGAAGGGTTACGGAGCTAATCTAGATACCACTAGGTACCTCTTCTCTTCCTCTGTCTAGCTGTGCTACTTGTAGCCTCCCATTCCCCCTGTGGGCCCCACAGCCACACATGTAGAATTCCACTATGCATATACACTCAACACCAACATGGACATACGAATAGCGCTGCGAGTTTCGCTCGTACGGAGCTGAAACCTAGCGCAATCGACTCCCCTCGATTTCCTTCAACTATTAGAAGTCGTGGGAGGTCCCCACGGGCTCCCTAGGCTGCGTTAGCCTCTTGCACATGTTGCCGGTGCTCTTGAGACTTCTGAAAAAAAGACGTGCAGCACTTCCCCCCTGTCGACGCGTTCTCC
>NW_027155367.1:0-313 GCF_002600585.1 Cystoisospora suis | reverse complement strand
CTCGTCGATCATCTTTCTCCTTGCTGAACGCCCGATTATGGGAGGAAGAAGAAGAAGAAATAACCGGTAGAAAGAGTTGGAGAGAGAGTGGGTTAGCGTTGAGGAAGGCTAGTTACCAAGTTCTACTAGAAGTCAGCTATCTACTACAAAATGAGCTATTAGATTATATTCAGGAACTAAATTCGTGTGAACGAAAGAAAGAATTTGTGGGAATAGGAAAGGATGACGTTCTCAAGCGGTGGATGGAGGTAATACAGGGAGTGGTGCGTCGAGGGGACCTTAGGACAAAAGGGGATGGTTCAATCCAATTCAG
>NW_027155366.1:0-264 GCF_002600585.1 Cystoisospora suis | reverse complement strand
ACTAAATTCGTGTGAACGAAAGAAAGAATTTGTGGGAATAGGAAAGGATGACGTTCTCAAGCGGTGGATGGAGGTAATACAGGGAGTGGTGCGTCGAGGGGACATTAAGACAAAGGGAAATGGATCAATCCAACTCAAGAAAGGGATTTTCGACCGTGAACCAAGACAGGAAGGAACGCGTAGGGAAGTAAAGGTTCAGTCGAAAGGGAGAAGAGAACCCCGGGGAGCTTCAGATAGGATTACGAACGAACAGCTTCAACCGGA
>NW_027155365.1:0-73848 GCF_002600585.1 Cystoisospora suis | reverse complement strand
CCCAGCATCCGCCTTTGCGTCGGCGCACAGGTCGCGAGTTTTTCCAAGTAGCTTATATGTGCAGCGAACCTTGTTCCTTGCTGCTTCGCTGGTTGTGTCTGAGGTCAATGAGACACACTGCTGCTCATTTCCTGTCTCAGCTGGATCGCGCCTTTTCGNNTTCGGGGGGGGGGGGTAGTGACTCTTCACCTTCCACTGCGCCTACTCTGTGGGGAAGCTTCCTCGGGAACGCAGGGGACGGAGGACGGAAAGTTGTTGAAGCTGCTGGGCTGCGATTTCGGTCAGATCTGGTTACAACGATGCTAGTTGACCAGGCGGGGTTGATTCGGTGGCATGCGGTAGGAGCGCCAACAGACGAAGCTGTTTTTTTTCTTGTGTAAGTAAGAAGATTCGCCGTTCTCCGGATGACCCTCAGTTTTGTATTTGCTGAACACCATGTGTGATTCACAGCGGACTGCCGGAAGACTGCTGGGACCCGCCCCCCCTGGCAGCTCGAAGAAGTGCTAGCCGTGCACGGATCGCTGGGTTTCTAGTTTGGCACAGGCGTTGAAGGCGGAGACACTGAACGCGAGCCGCGCCGCATTGATTCGGATAACGACTATTAGCTGAAGTGGGAGCAGTTCTGTGTGCGAAAATACGGGCCAGTCACTATCGCAGTGCAGCGCAAGTTGGGAGTTCTGGTAGGGACTGTTTCCTTGATTCTGTGGGGTTACTCGCGGGGCCGATACCCATTCCAAGTGCATCTTCGCCACGAAGCGTGTCCCATGAGATCGTTACTCGTCGCTGTCCGCGTGAGCACACGAAACTGATGGATGTGTTGCGAAACGTTCAAGGCGACTTTATGCTCTCACAAGGATGCACATTTTGATTGGCTCTACATTCCAAGAGACGCTCGTGACACAGTGTCTCGCGAATTGCCTCAGCAAAGCCTTGTCTTGCCCAAGCTTCTCTGTATGCAGGGATGCTATGAAAGCTCTACGGCGGGAAATCCCAGGAAGTCTCCGCAGCCGGCCGCGGCTGAGTTTTTAAGCCCGGAAAAGAACGGAGTGACTCGAGTCCCTGCACCGGTGGGGACCGCGGGAGCGCACTCGACCAGCATGTAGCTCAGCTGAATGTACACTTGCACATCTGACAATTTCGCCGACTCAGCCGTAGGATCTGGGCTGTCTGCAGGCTTGGACCTGTCCTTTGTACCTAGAGAGGGGCGACCGAAGCTAGCGCAGGAAAAGAGACGGCAAGATCATGTTCGATCTTGCAGCAATGAGCGAATCTCTTGTTGGCAAACCAGACCACCAAAGAGCCTCCGACAGTCGCAGAGCGGGTTGGGTTCCGCGCTACACAAGACACAAAGCGTTTTTCGGATGTACACGGCGCCCCTGGATGCCTGGCTCTTAGCGAGTGCTGCGAGGCCGGCCGGGGCCTCAGTGTCGCTTTCCCCTTGGCAGAGAGTCACAAGGAAACCGCGGAGAAAAACTCTGAAAGAGCCGCCTATCCTGCCTTTTTTAGTTTAGGAAAGGGCCAGCTGCGAAGGAGGACATGGCTTCTTTAGGAGAGCCCGACGCTGCAGTGCCGCGGTCTGGCTATCCGCACTCCCGAGATAGCTGGGCTGTGTTCTCTGGGCAGGTGATGGTTTCGCACTGGTTCACTTGAAGGTGACCGTGTTGAGTGCTCTTGCGGACTGTCGAGCGGACATTACCATTGAAAGGACTCAATACACGTAAAAAACCTTGTCAGGGTGGCCTCTCATGTGCTCTCCGACCCTGGAGTTATGTTTGTCGTCGGACTTGAAAAAAGCCGTTTCACAGAAAAGCGAGCTCTAGGACGAGGTAAGGCGAATTCACGACTGTTTTTATATCACTCCGTATGTTCCGTCCGTTATGTTTGTGTAACGTATCATGACCGCGGCTAGCGCGCTTCGTTTCCGATGCAGGCGTGGCATGAAGTCAACGTGCCCTCGGCGGCCTGAGCGGAACAGCACACTTCGCGAGATCTGTTGGGCTAACGGGTTGGCACGGAATTCTTCCTGACATATGACACGTGCCAGTCTCTACACCGGCCTGCGCCGCATGGATCCGTTGAACTGTTGTAGATGTTACTAGTTCCGAACACACCCCGCCTGGGGGCCAGGTGCATACTTGTTCTGGCTTCGCTGGCGCCCGTGCCGTTGCACTTTTCCTGGTAGGCAATCTTGCGAGGGCGGGTTTCGCGTCTTACTTGTATATAGAGCCGTTTCGTGCAAGGACCCAGACATAAACTTCGAATTGCTTGGATCTGGGATATGGCTTTCGTTTCCTGTGGCACCTTCAGATGCTGCAACAGCCTCCATGTTGATGAGCTTCAGAAGATGCTTTTGGAAAGGGGGTCGACGCCGGGGCGTTGCAGTGGGAGAAAGCTGCTGTCGGTTTCCTTGAGCTCTTTGACCACCTCCACTCGGGCAGGCCTTGTCTGGGCAACACATAAAACCACCGGTCGCCTATGTCTATCAAAAGAAGTCTGATCTCGGTGTAGTGAAGACTGAAGAGCAAGCTCTAGAGTTTCCTGCTCAGACATGGTCAGGCTCCAGGCAACGCAAGCACCCAAGACGTCCTGGGGTGGGACAAATCTGTCAACGCCGTGTCGGTCTTTTTCTTCCGTCAAGTAGGAGGAGCCGACGAGAGTGAAGCTGTTGAGACTGTAGGCCCGTGTGAGAATTTCAGCTGCGAACGACGGCAGCACGAGTGCCCAGATTTTCAACTAGCAGCTGCTGTAATCTGAATGCCGAGACTGCATCCCGATCTTTGAACGCCGGTCAACAACTCCAGTGAAGAGTACCGTCAGATAGAGAATTGAACGTCAGTGGAAGACCGCCGGTTATGGGTTCCACAGTCATGTTGACTCCGCGGTAGGTGGCGCTGGTCGCACTTGGCATGGCAGCCTCTTTAGAATCCAGACTTGCCACTCCAGCTATTGACCCCCCATGTGAAGACCCGGCTCCTGTTGGAGATTGGACTTGAGCTTCCTGCCAAGGATGGTGCTTCGAGCCAGGGCTGAAGGTGCCCGTATGCTGGCCTCGGTGTAAGCTGCGTAATGTGCGATTGCGAATTTCTTCTTTAACGAAATCGAATATGTCTTCCCATCGGCGAGCGCTCCGAGGGTCTCTTCTCTCCGTGCTTCGCTCTTGCCGGTGTGTTGACGATGGAGTCCGGGTCTGAGTTGACACACGTCAGATCACCGCGCTCAAGACGTGCCAGGGTGTCCGGTTAGCGTACCGCATACAGACACGCGGCCGTCTACTCCAAAAGAACGTTGTTTTCTTGCCTGCGGTTAAGACCTGCATGTCGCATGCGGCTTCCCGGGCAAAACGATAAATCGCGACTCCCGGGTCGCACCGGAAAGAAAAAAGAGGCTCTAAATAGGCGTACAGGTTCCGGAGGGCGCCTGAAGCCGCCACGGGTGGTTCCCAGCATGACCATGGCGATACAGACTTGCTGCGGTAGTATCACAATGTTACCGTGACTTCGTCTGCTTCCTGTTCGCGGGAAGTTCTCTCAGGATGTGTGGCAGATGTACGAGTCTGGATTTCACACCAGTGTGACGGATGGCGACAGGCCTTAGTGCTGACGCAGAGATGACGACTTGCTGTGGCAGCCGAGCTCGCCGAACTGGAAGCAGTCTCGTGACTTACCTTCGATCGACTGATGCCTCCTTCTGTAGCGGCGGAGTGTATAGGCTGGTTGTCATCGTGGAGAGGAACCAGGTAGTCTACGACCTGTTTGAAGTAGGAAGTGAGCATCTCGAATCTCTGGGTCTGCATGTCGGCTATGCCATCGGCCGCCGTGTCCGCATCGCAACCGTCGTTGACGGATCCCGTTCGGGGAGAGTTTGATCGCTTTTTGTATGCAGAGGAGCCGGGTGATGGGGGCGTAGATCTTGGGAAGCCAACAGTCTTTGTTTTTCCTTTGACGGGCGGCGGGTAGGAGGCATCGTTAGTGCCCACAGCCCGGCAGCCGGCACCTGGACAAGAAGTGACGAGCACCTGGGAAGACCTCGGGATCAACACGATGAATCAGAACCACTCCGAGTTGCTGCGCGTGCACACCCGCGGGACAGGCCAGTGCGGCGTCAGTGGCTAGGTTTTCTGAAACAGTTTTGAAATCGCAACAGTCTTTTTCTCTTTCCCAAGAAACCCACACCACCGGGAAGTGATTGCTTGTTTCAGCTCGCCTCGCACCTCGGTCTCGACAGTGTTGCTTTGCTTTGGGGAGACGGGGAAGAAGCTCGTAGAGGATGTGAAGCCGCAGTCTCTTCCAGCTTGCCAACTTCAGTTCTTTCGTGTCGATTTTGATTTTCTTCATGAGGTCTTGCGTATCGTCTGTCCTGGGCAAGAAGAGTCGCTCGTAAATGGCGGTGTCGTTCCGGATGAGGTACTCAAGTAAGATAAGGATGGGGAGCAATTTGTAAAGGATGATGCGAGGCGGATCCGGCTGTGCAAGGAAAGCCAGCAGGCGCTGCAACGCAGCCGCCGTTTCGGGATCCTGTCGTGGCGAATCGAATGGCTCGTCAGCGGCGACGGAAGCTGGGAGGACACAGTTTTGACAGCGGCGATGACGAGACTGTGGATAGAAGTGAGGACTCCGTTTCTGTGTTCCTCAGGATACGAGAAGCGACAAGGTCCCGTGATCCCTCCTGCGACGCGGCGCACCACCACTATGACTGCCTTCATAGAACGCTGACGTCCCATGGAAAGTGTGTCAGCTGCGTATGACGACAAGAGCTGCTACTTGTTTGGAAGAAGATAGTCGGAGCCCTACGATCGCTCTTGTGAGCCGATTCACTGCTACTGGCTTTTTTTGGCTCGGCTCGCCAGCACTCATGGCCCCGGTCAGGTGAAGGAGGTATTTTAGCAGCGAGGAAAGGGCTTGTCGAATCGTGTGCAGTCTCTGTTGCCTTCTCTGTGACGTCTGACCTACGTTGCTCGTCTGCCTCAGTGACCCCGTAGTCTCGACACAAGAATTCAATCAGCGTTTCAGCGAAAATCAGCGCGTCCTCGTCTAAAACATTTTCGGCGACTTTCCAGGTCTGCTCAAAGACCGTCAGATGCTCTGTGAGCGCCGTGTTGAGGCTGAACGTCGGGTCGAGTGCGAAGTTGTTCACGCGTTCCTCCATCTCCACCAACGCTCGCCAGCCTCGGTGGGTTTCATATAACACGGAAGTCGCCACCGCGTTCGCGACGCAAAGCTTCTCCGCGTTAGAGGAGGAATTCCTGAACATTCAAAACTAAATATGAGACTGACTCTGCCAGCAAAGCATGGGGCTTTGACCTGGTGCGTGCTGTTAATCATAGCATCTGCATAGCAGATTCTGTGGAGCAGCCAGGCCTTCACGGCGATGAGGTTCTTTTCTTTGTTGACCACCTCTTTCCAGCAAACGGTGTGGTTTAAGGTACTGTTGCTGACTTGACTCTTGCCGGTCGCGTTTACCAGGCGGAAGTAAATCAAAAAACCTACCAGAAAGACCTTATTCGTCGAGCACGGTAGAGAACCGTGGGATCAAAAGAATCAATAGGATCGGGGTCGCAGTTGAGGGCGCCCTTTCTGTAGAGCTCTCCAAGGCGCTGTAGCAGATTTGCCTCGCACACAGACTTGAACGAAGTCTCACGCTGAGTCACCAGGGCTGTGGACCTATAGAAACGAGGTTTGCTCTCTTGAAGTGTCTCTTCATCTTGTTCCTCCACTTTCTGTCTTAGCAATCTACCGGGCAGGCTGTCCGTACTCAGAGGAACCGCTTTCCTTAGTCGTGGTTCAAAACTAGTCCAACATTTTTCTTCAAGGGAGCCAGTCGATACCTTGTCAAGAAGCACTCGGGCTTCTTGACACATGGTAGCGAGAGGCTCAAAGACAGTCTTGAGAAGACGCAGCATTTGGGTGCAATACTCCGCCTCAAACTTTCGGTAGCTTTGAGTAAAAACTTCAATCTGCGATTCAACAGTCTGCAGGAGCTGCTGCCAAGCTGCTCGCCGGTTTGGGGGCACGACATTGTATAGGTCCAACAACCAGTCCTCCGGAATTGCTTTACAGAGCCGCAGAAGAGCGGTGTTGAGTTCCGCTGACAGCAAATGGACCTGGCGGCAGCACACTCAGAGCAAAACATTTTCAAGGCGTCCAAAATGAAGCGAGCAGCGACAGTCCGAATGTTGACAGACTTGCGTCTGCTTTGCTGCAAATGCTCCCGCTGAGGCAACCTTTTCAAAACGGGAACAGACGTACGGGACGCAGGTGCCGGTCAATTGCTTCCCTCGAGAGCGAAGCTAGGAAAAACAAAAAACCGAGGAAAACTAGATTTCTACTTATCCGACCAGTATCGCATCGGCAAGGGAATGACAGGAGGGGCGTACGTACGGGTCTCTGGTTAGCTTTTCATAGTAAGCTCACGCTGGACAGGAGTGAGAATGATTTCTAGGTCACATCAGAACTACGGACAGCTGCGACTGACAGGCGAGGAGCAACAGCGCGCGTGATCTTGTAGATAAAAGTCCGGTGCCGTAGGGTGAGCGAGCTCACGGCAAGCGAGTTGAGACCACTCCTGTACGTGGGGACGCTTTGGCGGGGCGCAGTGAGATACTGCTCGTCAAAGACTGGCGCTCACGGACGGCGAGAGCCTGTAGACCTCTTGGTTCCAGCGGTAGAACTGGGGCAAGGCCAGACTGTACGAAATAATCGAAAATGCTAGGAATGCCTTCTCCTCACTAGGGGGAATCAAAAACGGGCACCCTTCGGCTACGAACTTCCTCCGATTTACGAGATCGGGATTGGTGATCTGCAAAATGTTTGCAAGCTCTGTAAGGTATTTGGTGAAAACCGCCACCCTTGCGTTTTCGTCATCAGCAGAGACAAATGTGGCAGCGGGGTAGGGGCGCATAATTCCGATCAGAGCGGGATTGAGAAGTGACCCGCTGCCCGTGATGCCGTCGCGCCCTGTCGGCGCTACGCTGTGCCGTCCTCCGGAAGGCTGGTTCTCGCGCCCGAGAAAAGTTAGATGCCGCCTAGAACTCTTATCGGAATGCAGGCCCTTCTTTCCAATAAAAGGAGGGACAGAAGACTTGCGGGCAGCTCCCAAGTCGTTGGTATCCGGACTAGAGGCACTGGCGCTGGACGGCCCACCTTGTTTGCCGTCTTCCGTACTCTGCAGCGAAGCCCTTAGCCGCTGGCGACTGATCCTGAGTTCGATATGGTGTGCCATATCTCTGCAGAGGTCGCTTAGAATGTTTATTCGCTTCCGAAACGGTTCAAGCCAAGTGTCAATATCCAAGAGCTGAGGCTTGTCGGGCCGCGACGCAAGCGACTCCCCGAGGGTACCATTTGCTTTCCTCTGTGGTGCTGCTGCCGAAACACTGTGGCCTGGAGAGGCAGTAACTGTGCTGAGGCCAGTGCTATGGCTTCCAGAAGTGCAGTGGCTCCAAACCCGCAGCCGCCCTGTTACTTCTATTTCCTCAGGGACAGGAAAGCTGCTGTGGAGCTGGGTTCCCGGCGGGGGAAACACTGTGCTTGTGTGCGCCGTGGGGGAGAGCGCTTCACCTCTGCGCGCTCCACCCCCTTTTTCCGAGTCTGGAATCTCTCGTTTCTCATTTTGAGGCAGACAAGCTGGAAGACACACCGTCCCTGCATGGAATGGGGGCGAAGCTCTCTCCAAGTCACAAAAGCATGATGATGATGCTGACTGTCCCCTTCCTGGATGGGCGCTTCTACTTTTTATGCAAAGTGCTGCTGCGTGGGTCTGGTCGGCTGATCTGCCAGGAGGCGGAGAGCGGTCTGGACGTGCAGGTCTAAGGCCCTGACGGATTGCTGCCATCGGGCCCGCAGTGTGCCCTTCGTTGAGATGAGGGGGGACGATCCTACATCCCTGTAAGAAGTTCTGACAGGGGCCGAATCGTTCCAGCCTTTCCAGCAATTCGGTTGTCTGTCCGCTACGCATCGCTGAGTGGCGCATCGCCGGCGGCGGGGAGGTGACGGTGGCGGTGCCCCCCTGGCTCCTACAGCCCCGCCCACCATCATGCGAGACACCGCCAGGGTCTCTGATGCCAGCAGTTGCCGCGAATCTAGTCATTCTGGCCATTTGCGGGTTCGGATTCTAGCTTCCTTGTAAAGCACACCAAACGAAAGGGAGCTCTGGGTGTGCTGCACTCGCTACATGCCGCACACACTTGTGTTATTACCATGATAAACTACCCCCACCTCAGTTGAAAAGGACATCTACACAATGTGAAAGGCCCAAGCCTCTTCTTTCTCCACAGAATGTAAGTCAGCAAATCAGCGGCTTCCTCGCCTCAAGAGGATGGTGCGCTGCTGCCTAGCTACCGGAGTTGGCAACTAGTAACAACTGTCGAAGTTCGGTCGTGTCTGGTCGATTCTTGTCGGGCGAGGTTCGATGTTCTGGGCCCCCGATTCTTGGGTTCATGGTTGACGGACACGCGCGAGCGACGGGGCGACCAGGCGCGGGGCGCTTGACATTGAAATCAGTGACGTATGGGGCCCCGAGTGTATATGTCAGGATTCCGAGCTACTTTGGAGGCCGGCGCACACGTGCCACCTTGTTAGCGACACGGGCTGACTAGATATGCGGTCTGATTCTGTATCGGCTCGACTGAGGAGAAGCCCATCGAATGACGGAAGCTAGGGATCCCCGGTACCGACCCTACAGTCGATCCCCTTAGGGGTTTTAGCTTCAGGCGTGCCGTCGTGGCACTCCGAGGGAAGAGGGCGCATCTTGTTCCTCGGTGAGTTCCCCCGGTCTAAACTCCCCTAGTGAACAGTAGTACCAACGGGTTCAAGTTAACACTGACGGGCACTCGCTATATCGACGGACACCCGCCGTCACACAGCGATATTCTGCTGGTTTCCTTCGGTTGTCTCGACGTATCGGCGAGGACTTCCTTTTAGTCAGCGAAATATACACCACAGACTCTCGTTTCGCTGACAGAAGGGAAGTCCTCGCGATTTGCGTCCGGACCACAGGAAAAAAGATTGATATCGCTGTGTAATGAGAGGTGTCCATCAATTACGACGAGAGCGCCTCTGCTTCCGAGCTGCGGTGGGGTGTATGGTCGTAGTTACCTCGGAAACGGATTGCCTATCCTGAGGCCGCCGACCGGCAGCTCACCTCCGGCGTCCCACCGAGGTGGAACCAAAAGAGTACATCCGCACAGAAACTTAGATGTGCACTCACATAACGCCTGCCTGTCTACGCATGCGCGGCTTTGGGCGATCTCTTACGCAGGGACAGCGTACGCACCGGGGCACTTCTTTTGACGGTGTTACTGTCGACCAGTTCGAAAAGACCAAATTCACTAGTGCCTCTGTGATCCACAAAGTCACGCCAGGTGAGCACGTAGACATAACATGGACAGCAGACACAAAGCTGCCCCACTGCGTGTGCATCGAGCTCACCCGGGAGCATGGCTTCAGACACCCGTTTTAGTTGGTATTCGCAGCAAATCTGCCACTGATACGGTCAAAACCAACTGTCATCACGGGAGAACTGAGCCGCGTCCCTCCACGCTCAACTGGTTCTCTGCACAGCCACGCTTGTGTCCTGTGTCCTGTTTGCCGGCATGCTGTGATGTGTCTGCTGCCTCTAGAAATCCGTGCATAAAAAAGGAAGCCCAATGGCCTTTCCCGTGTTGCGGCGGGTGAGCCACTCGCACTCCATACCCCCGAAGATGACCCTCATTTGTTTTGCATTTTCGTCTCGGGCGTGCAAACCCCCAACACCGACGGCACGGTCAGAGGCGGTGGAAAAATCCGTCGAGCCGCCTGCCAATGAGAGCACCAGCACCCTTTTCCGATGGGTTAAGGGAAATGCCAGCGAACTGCGGATTCCGCCGCCAAGGCTCGTGGATTTCTGCTCCAGCAAAGAACCCCCTGCGTGGGCAGCTCTCCCTCAGGCGATCATTTCCCAGTCGCCTTTGTGCTCTGCAGAGTCGGCCTCGTCGTCGTCTTCCGTATCTGAAAGCTGGTTGGTAGACTGAGCAGTGCGGGTCAAAACACGCCTTGAGTACTCTGACAGCTGCTGCAGACTCCGTGGCGGGAATCCACCTGCCTGTAGATGCTGAAGACCCGCAGCAATGGCTGCTTCGTCGCTGCCATCATCACTTCCGGAGACACGGAAGGCATATCGCAACACCGCCTCGGCCTGCGATCAGTCGCCACACATCACAGGACATGATCGACGACGGAACCAGATTCTCACTCCTGCACAACATAGCGGAGCCAGAGGGTAGAAGGATGTTGGATGTTCAAAATAGCTTTCCGCGCCAATACGAAACTCAGCCGGACTGCACTTTTCGCAACCAGCCTCGTTCAAACACCCACTAAACGGGGCAAGTCAACCCTGAACGTTCCGAGGCCGGAAGGCTGCCTGGCTGAAGGGAAAAAAAACTAAAACGCCCCACAATTGAAGGTTCTGTCGATCCACTTTCAGCTCAGTAGCGCGAGATGACACGGAACACTTCAGGTCGAGATACAGATCAGTTTGACGCCTTCGTGACCGAAGAAGCCAAGTCCGTACGCAACTTCGCGCGAAATGCGTCAACGCATCGGCACCAGCATCAGCAGAACAACCATTGTCCGCCAGCCCACTTTTCTTGAGGAACAACCTGTCAGTTTGGACTCTGGGTAGTCTCACCTGCAGTTTGACGACAGGGGATTGATGGAAGAGATACGCACACGCTAGGTCACACGTATCCACCAAAAACCGCTCGCTCCTGTCCCCGAGAAGAGTGGGCGAATGCTTGGCCAGACTCCGCAGCCCTCTAAGACCAGTGACGAGGGTGGCAGTGCTTGCAGCACCGCCAGCAGACAAGCAACTCTTCAGCCTCGGTACTACACGGAAACAGTGCTTGGCAGCCACTGAGTCCAGTCTGCAGTACGCACAGGACAGTCAACCCGCCGTGTTATGACATAACAACACAGGACGTTCCTTTAATGTGAGCACAAAGCACCTTTCAGTCACCTGCGGCATTTTAAGGAAAGCTCCTTTCGTTGCTGCACCTACTAATAAAAATCGGGGGGTCCAGAACCGAACACGCTGGATGAACGGGTAAGGAGACAATGTGGCGTACTGACAGATAAAAAAAGGTAACGATACCCCGCTTAATCCGGCTCCCGCTAGTTTCTGCCCCGTCCCCGCGCTCACGTTGGACATGGCCCTCGCTACCTGAGTCACACCTCGCAATGGTTAAGAGCGCCCGACGGCTGTCTTTACCAATACAACGTCGGCGCCCTGTTACGATAAGAGCGTTCGCCTGCCTGCAACAATGGAATCTCGTTTCGTGACAAAGAGTAGTATAGGATGTATTTATGCCCAAACTGGCGCCAAGACAATCTCTATTCTAGAGAGGACTGAACAGGGCAATACGCGTACCGACTGTTCGTGGCGGCGACTCTAAATAGCTCGACAGCCGCTCGCTGCACAGCGCCGGCTTGGTCCTCCAGAAGCGTCCCAACGAGCTCGAATGTCTCTTCCTCAATATCTGAACCCTTAAGGATTTCCCACCCGCCTCGGTCTACACGGAGAAGCGGAGCGAGCACCATGCACGCTGCCTGAAAGAAATTGAAAGAAGATGGAGAAGTTTAGGAAGTCTTTCCCGTGACAACAGAAAGTACGAGAAACGTAAGGTCCACCTCTCTGACTCATCGATGCAGATTCCTTTGTGTCGCGATGCACACCAACCCCAAGAATAGTCTCTGCATCCCAGCCGCATGCAGACTGACTCCGGTCCTACAGGTGGAATCAGCACACGGACTGGCCAAACAGCTTGTGTCACTCTAGCAGATCTGTCACCTGCGACACGATGTCTCTTCAGACTGTGGCTTACAGCGAAGCGAGTTCTCAGCAAGACAGCTGAGATGAGTTCCGCAAGAAAAAGATAGGCTGTAAACATAGTTCTAGACCACGCCGTACTCTTTGCTGCCCAGACAGTGGACCGCGAGGGTGAATCTACCAACGTACTCGAGTGGTCAGCAGAAACAGAACTCATCTGTTGGCATACACTCTCGCACATGGCTTAGTATCAGGGTAAACAGCCGCGTAAAGTCACAACCACTCTACTTAGAACAACCAGGCAAGACAATGGAATGGATTCTAGGTCACAGAGAGAGATGCTCGAATAAGGAAAAAATGCCCGAGAACGGCCACGGCGTCACGGAGCAGTTATTACGGTTGTCCGTGTTATGTGTAAAGCCACATAGAACACCCATCCCTTCACTGGCACCACGACACGCGAGAGTACAGACAGCGCGCACGGCTGCACTTACCACCCTACTATCCACCTCAAAAGCTCGTCCACTTTCGATTACTTGCTCTCGGACGAAGGTGAGAGCATCCTCCTTGCCCGCATGCTTCAAGAGAAGAACAGCTAGCGCTTGCCCCGCAGCGATCTTTGCGTCCTCCTCTTGGCGACTCCGCATGGCGTCCCATCCCGCAGTCAAGATCTTTTCATACGTTGCTGGACTACACCGCCCCGACAGGCTCTTGAGCACCCTCGACAGGGCCTGAATACCGCAGAAGATTTTTTCTCCCGCAACACATACAACTGTCCCTTCTGATGTATCCGCCACAGACAAAGGAGAGCTCACACATGCAACAGGATATGTACTCAGGGCGAGGGAGATGGACAGACGGGCCACTCTCACATGCTTCATTCACCCCTTCCGGTAAATGCAGAAACGCCGCACAAAACAAACGCAGCCGCAGACTACGTACAGAGGAGTTTCTCAGAGACGCTCCAGAAGCACTGAGGTACTTCCAGCGCAGAAGAAAGTGTTACCTGCAAGAGAGAGACCTGTAACGCTCCTGCACCGGTAGCTGCGGCGTTCTGGCTCAGGTTGACCAGTTCCCCGAGTAAACCTTCTACCCGCGAGGTGACGTTCAATGCCGTGACGTCGCCCAAAATCCGACAACCGAGGGAACGCACAGTTGGATGTGGCTCCAGAATGCACTTCAACAATGTCGTCTGCAGTTGCGGTAACAGAGGCTTCAGACTCGGACCGGCCTTCAGCAGCAATGCCCTGTCCACATAAAACCAGGTGACAGTTAAAGTTTTAGGTCTATCAGCCCACACGAGTATAGAGAGTAAGAACACAGACAGCACTGATATGGCCGTACAGCCGCGTTGGTCACACACTTGCGAACTGCCAGGCCCGGTATATCTTAACTCAAACAGTATGTAAAAGAAGCTGCGCAACATCTCGAAACACTACTGGGCCATCAATCCTAACTGCGTATGTTGTCAACGGTTGAGAGAACGAACAAGATCGTAGAGATTAAGAGCGGCTAAGTACTGCTGGTTAGCAATCTTACTTGAGCGCGAGAAGAATTGCAGTTTTCACTTGACCTCCAAATTTGTCTCCAACCGTCCTAATGAGCGGCCCCGCGAGTTTTACTGTCATAGGTTCTACCGCAGAGGCTCGCGCATGCAGTACAAGCTGCTGCAGGGCTCGTGAAGACGCCTCTCGAATGGTCACGCTTCCATACATCAAGCCCTGTTGGTAGATCAAGGCGAGAGTCTCGAAAGCAACGGGCGCTGGAGAAGGCGGGTCTGTATTGAGAAGAGACGGGCTGAAAGGTGGAAAAGGAGGAGGAAGAGGTTTACAGGACAAAACAAAGGTAGGAGGTTCTTTCTTGGAAATCGACAGGCCAGGCAATATCAAGACGTCTGACCCTACGGGCTTGCCTGTCACTGGATCCGCCAGGAACTTCAAGACTGTGCCATGAATCTGTGAAGAGACATGAGACAGGCAGCAGCAACGAAAAGGTCTCTTTTTTTTTGTCTGGAGATGTCCACTTTCACTCACACAGACCAGTCGCAGTACCAAGAATACAGGAAATTCTTTTCTCTAGATGCTTCGTGCTTCAGTCAGGCTCTACAGGGGATGCTAGTTGCTTGACGGCCATTTGTACACACGAAGATATGGCCCCGTCTGACACTGACCGCGAGTTGAACTTAGGACGGTGAAGCCGGGAGAAGTTAATTCAAAACCCGCCGCGAGACGCAAGAAGCCAGCATCGAAGGAATACATACGGAGAGACGAACGTTCTACCGTTGGAAGCGTTCGCAGTCACTCTGTATACAAACTAACGAAGCGAAAGATACAAGCATCCTTTCCCGAAGGGACCAGCCGCTGAGGTTCACAGGAGAACTGCGTTCGTCATGCGTCCTGTAACTGCAGAGCATCTCACACTTTCACTGGAAAAAATACAGTGACTGTTGCCTGCTGATGAAGTCAGGAGAAGAATAAAAAGGGCTCGCTGGCGACCCCACTGGGGTACGAGCATATCGCAAATATGAGGATACAGCCTCTGAGCAGCACCGAGAAACAGGAGATGATGTGTCCGAAAGTCCCGAGGCTTCGCCAGTGCCTCGGCTGTACCTCGAGTCCCGAAAGCACGCCAAAACATCAGCGTTCGCCCGGCAGACTTAATGGACAACAGACCGAAGAAAGCAACACAGCGTGCCAAAGAAAGGACACATGTGTTTCGTACGAATGAACCAGTATTTTAACACACAAACTGACAAAAACACTCGCACAGTACTCGTGGTGTGCGTAGGAGTAACCGCGGTATACGGGCAGTGGACGTACATCGGGGATGAAGCCCAGGAGATCCTCTCTTCGTATTTGTGCGTTGACGGCCGCGAGACAAGCACCGCCGGCGACCAGCGCCTCCTCGCTCGGATCGATCAAAGCGAGAGGCAATACAAGCTGCAGAATGTGTTTCAGCACAGGTAGGGCTCCGTTGATACTCCTAGACCACAAGATAAGAAGGATAATTTCCCCTGCCATCCGCCGTCTCCGCCCAAGATCTGGTGAGGTCTCCACAAACTTCAAGAAATTCGGATGCGCCCGCAGCTCCGCTACGTCCAAAAAGGCAGACGGAAGAATAGGGACACTGGCCCCTCCTCCTGCCCCACAGCCCTGCTGCTGACGTCCTGTCCCACCTCCTGAGCTGCGATTCAGAAGCTGCTGGCGGCCATGAGCAGTCAGGTCGATAAGCGGACTTGAAGCTCTTAGATCTTCTTCCAGCACAGCAAGAAGCGAAGCTACGCCTTCTACGTCCAAACGCTTTATGATTCTCAACGCTGCCATCAGGGCTTCTGTCCACAGCATGTTCGGGTCTGCATCTTGAGGAAGTTCTGAAAACAGAACAGCCAAAACCTGCCGTCAGTTTCTTGCATCGATCGACGAAGATTACCCCAGAAGGTTGACCATTTTAATTCCACAGTCAAGTACGAGCAGGCGCGGGCTGAGCTCTTTCTAAGCAGACAGCTGAGTACACCCGACGCCATACCCAGTACCTAAGGTAAGGGGGGGACCGCATGACGCTCTCCGCAATATGGAGCATCAGGGGGCCGAGATCAGTCAGTGGTGAATGCTCCTTCATGCAGGTCGCTTCCCAAAACCTCCCTCCTGCCTTCACTACAAGTACTGAAGCCGACCAGAATATATATATATATACATAGTAACTGATAAACTTTTGAGTGTTGCCTTCATGTGGGCAACGGTCTATACGGTGCATCACGTAGAGAAGTCTGCGACGCACACGACCTGGGCTGCGCGGCAAAGCTAGGAGAGATGGCTGCTTCTACACTAGTACAGTCACGTGACATCAGAAGGTAACCGAAACAAAACTGCTGTCTTTCCCCTTCGAAAGCGACGGTGTCAAGTAGTGAAGGCCTTTCAATGTCTGCTGGTGGGCCCGTCCGGAACGTACCCGCACTTTGAGAGCAGACGCCCAGGATTAACTGGAAAATTCTCTTCAAGTTTCTCTGCATCCTGTTATCGAGAGGATGCACGGCTGCAGCACATGCGCCTAAGAGTCTTAGCTTGGAGGCATCAAGGGGTCTGGACTCGCTGACCTCTGCTAATAGCCGCGGTAGGACAGCCTGGACCTGTTGCTGAAGGAGGAGTTCGAAGCCCTGCATCTGTGCATCTCTTAGAGGAGTGAACACCTCTTTCGCCTTCTGCTCATTGAAGACGGGAGGCTGAACGAGCTGGGAGAGCATCGGTGGGAGAATGCGGTCCGTCGCGTCGCTTCCCATCCCCTCGATGAGGGCTGCCGCGGCGCGACTTGCTGAATGCTGGACGCTAGCATCCTGATCTCCCAGTGCCGTGCGCACGATGGATAGTAGTGCTGCCAGATGTTCTGAAAGTAGAGCTCGCGGAGCAGAAGCAACGACCTCGGCCAAGCCAATGCACACGCCGCGCCGAGTAGAGGCGTCGGGGCTCTTGAGCGACTGCAGGGGAAGAAGAAGAAATGAAAAGTGCGCACCTGTCTGTGTTCAATTCACACGAGCAGAGACCGAACCCCCACTCTCCGCGGACACACGAGAAATTGGAGAATCCTGGAATACTAGCAGCTTGAAAAGGTGAGGTGCTGCGACGCCCCTTCACGTATGTTTTGGGGTCACTTCCGTAAAGACTGCAGCTGTGACGGCGGTGTCTTCTTCTAGACAGCGGGTACCTCTAGATGGGGTGGCCGCAGCTATACATGGCTCATCTGAGTCTCGCGATAAGTCGGCATCATGCATCGATGCACACCCGCGTCCGCGCCTTAATTCACGAACAGATACAGCAACATCGATATTCGTTACGCCGGCATAAAGATACACTTGAATATCTCAACAATACGAATATGAATCTAACATCCATACGCAAGCGCATTTACCACCCGGATCCACTAGTAGGAAGACTACGTTTTTACCCCGGCGACAGGATACTGCACATTAAACACGAGTAAAGATGTTTACACCGACTCTTGAAATGCCTTGCCATCGTATCTCAACTGACCTGCGCGAGACAAGGGAGTAACTGCGGAAGCACCGCGTCCCCGAGCTTGTGAGCGAGACTGCCAATACATCGTGCGGCGACTCGTTGTTTCTCCTCTCCTCGTGCCACGTTGGTGGAGGCAGCAAGATTGCTGATCAGCCGCTTCGTTAAGATGGGAAGTAGCTCCTTCAAGGTTCTCGGGCTGTTTGAGACCAAGCTCTTCCACACCTGCACAGCAGTTTGGCGGACCGCCGCCGCTTCGTCGGAGCGGACGATGTACAGGGAACTCAAGATGAACGCCCTTCGTTCTAAGCTGAGAATCTCTGTGTGCATCACATCCTCGGCAGCGACTGTGCCCTCGTCGCAACCTCGGAGCAAGCGCTCCAACAATGTGCCTATCAGAGTGACCGAACTCTGGCGGATACGCCAGTCGGGACTGAACAAACCATCTTCTAAGGGACGGAGCAGCAGTGCAGTGTGCGTCTGAGCGTACTGCTGGACGCACACATCGCACGCGCGCAACGAGACGTCGCGAACGGGTTCCGAGTCATCCGCCAGCCCCCCGAGAAGTACAGGCAACACCTCGGGTACATAGTCCTGGAAACTCTCCTTAAAGGCTGTTGGCAGGTAAACAAACAACCCCAGGTATCCCTCGCGCACATCGGCAGGAGCTTGCTGATCTGTGGCGTTCGTAAGAATGTCAGGAAGAAAGGCCTTGAGCCGAGCGGGGCCTAGAGCCACTAGGACCTCTGACAAACCGAACGCAGCCCCACTTCTCTCCACCGAACTCTCCGATGTCTTCAACGTCTTGAACAACCAGGAAAGAACGTCTGCTAGATGCTCCTCTCCAACGCCTTTGGCGATCGTACCGAAGGTGCGCGCGGCAGCAGCCCGAACATGAGGAATGGGATCGACTAATGTGGCCTGGAGGTGTGTAAGAACTTGCGGTAGGTAAGGTAAGAAATCTTTAGGCTCTGTGGCGAGGTAAACCATTGAGCCTACAATGTTCGCCGCCTTGTGCTTTGTCTCTGAACCCCGCTCGCGAAGTCCTCGAATTGCGATAGGACACACCAGCGCCAGAGAGGGAGCATCCACCGAGTTACGGAATGACGTTGCCAAAAGAATCTCCAACATCCGCTTAGTATGTTCCGTTGTCGGGTCAACGAGAGTTTCGATCAGCTGTACGTAAAACGAGCAACCGATACAAGCAAAAAGCCCCCTACTGATGCGAGCTGCGCCCCTACGAAATGCTCGTTCTTCTGAACGGACAAATAACCAGTGGGACGGAGATCCAGATGGCATCGACGACACCTACAAGCCACCACCGTCGAATTCAAGCTGGACAACCTGGCGCAGGAACTAAAAACTCAGAGGGTGAAAAAGCAACACTGACGTGAACCCTGCGTGCCCGAAGTCCACGACAACCTCACGCCAGTAACAGCAATGGCAAGCTGCTGAAAGGCACAAGCAGCTTTCACCTCATTTCCACCCGTCCAGAGCTAACGATAGCGCAGGAGCTCCCGGCAGGAGCGTGTTCTACGAGAAACATCTAAATCTACAGAACCCACAGAAAGCCGCCCAGCTTCTCCAAAACCTTTTACGGTCTCTCCGCGACCTCGGAAAACCGGTACACCAGCCTGCCAGACTCTCCAGCCGCCCGTTACTATCGGCTGTACACCCGGCAGCGTAGGGCACCTTTTCGACAACATAGATGCGGTGAGCCGCAGTCAAGCAGGAGAGCCGGCAAGACAGACAAACTTACCTGCGGAGCAAGTTGTTTGATCTCAGGATTCGAAATGACCTCGGCTATGGCAAAGAGGGCGTCCCGTGCGCTCTCTCTGACCTTCGGGAAACACGTGTCGGACATGACTTCACTAAGGAGTGGAACGACTTGAGGCAGACACGAAGCCAGCTGTCTGGGGGCGCAGTGAGTCATGGCGCCAAGGAGCTCAATGCTTCCAACCTTGGTTCTCCACTGAGGATCATGCAGTTTTTCAATTAGGGTGGGTAGAACCAGCTTGACACCGTGACCACTAAGCTGAGTCATGAGCTGTTTCGCGGCCTCTTGGGCGGCGAGGCGAACGGGGAAAGCAGTATCTGAAAAGCTACTCAGAAGTAGGGAGAGTGTGCTAAGAGTGTAGGGCTCAAATAACCGTCCCAACGAGTCAGACAAGGCCTCAATACAAAGCAGCGCGCCTTGTCGTCTGACACCGTCTTTACTCTCCATGGCTGCCTTGAGAGTATCCATGACTCCCTGGTTCTTTAGACTCGCAATGCCAAGCCCCTTGACAATCCCTCCCAAACCCCGGGCGCCACCTCGTCGAATGACCACGTCATCTCCCGTCAACGCTGCTTCAAGCATTTGCCCAAGTAAACTGACACAGAAGGCCTGATTGTCTTCTTTTCCCCCTCCTCCGTCTTCCGCCCCGCCTGCCGCAGCATTAGATCCATTGCTCGCCGCAGAGCAACACAGACGCACCAGAGGTGCCAGGGCCCGAGAGACAGTCCGCTGAACATCAGGGGATGGGGCATGCGGGTCCACGATGCAAGCCACCAGTTCCTTCAGAATGTTCCTCACCGTTGGGTCAGAGCCGTCAAGTTTCTCTGCAATTGCTCCAAAGAACACGGAGCAGGCGACGTTCAAGACTGCTTGTGTTTCTGCAGGACTAGCTCGTTGGGGTTTCAACACCACACCGTTTGTCGTCTGATCCCTCGTCGAGGAAGCTTTGTCGTCAGCGCGACTTCTATCTGTCATGGAAGGTGACAAGGAAGCACCCTTCTTCGCAGTTTTCTCGATCACGTGGAACAGCTCTTGGCGTACTGCCTGTTCGCTGTCTTCATCCTCCGTAGTGAAGTGTCGAATCGCAGACACACCGGCCGCCAGCAAGGCTTGCTGCAGCTGCTCGTTGCTGATGGCTTCGGGAGCTGTCAGGCCCGCTGTCAAGAGGAAGCGAAGCACTTCTTGCAGAGCGTCTTCCCACAGCAATAAATCATCTTCCGCAAGACACTGCAAGGCCTTAGCCACTCCCAGCTTCATCGCTGTTGATTCGCGCCGTGTCTCCTCTTCGAGTTCCTCTGTCCCCCTGTCCATCCTTGTCTTATCTCCATTAGCTGTCTGTGGGTGCAACGATACTAGACCCTCACCCGCCTTGCTGCCAGGGGAATTTTCATCCCCAAGGTCTCCGCGGGAGTTTCCGGAAGCCGATACACCTCCACTGTTCTTTCCCTTTTTGCCTGTGCCATTCACGGCGAAAAACGGCTCTTCTTCTTCTTTCTTCCGATACGCCACAACGTGCTCTGCGCCTGGTCCTTCGGCATTCAATCCTGACGGGCCAGATCTCTTCTCTTGCAAAAGCCGACGCCGTCGCTTTTCTTCACGTGCGAGTGCCTTCTCGGTACCTTCGGGGAAGGCTTCCATCACATACCACGAAAAGAGCTGCTGCAGGGTGTCGAGTACCAGACGCTGTTCCGAAGCCCCACCCAACCTCTCAACCATGTACGCATACGCCTTCGCTGCCTGAAAGAGAACGGCGCAGGTTTTGAGAGCTTCACACGGTTAAGAAGACACCACGTAGACTGTGCCCACTACCCCTACAGGCCGCAACGGATAAAAAGTCGCTGCAAACGGGTGTTGAAAACGCAGAAGAGATCTGCGAGAAGTACTGAACAGCTGCCTGTATGGGCTCCGAGTCTGCGGTTGAGATCTCTCTCACACAAAAGCGCCGCCGCCGACCGGCGAAGACTTGGCGCGCAGTTCGGGGATACCCTGCAACCATCGACGTGTGTGCGGCTTGGCTTCCCCCATAAGCACCATAAGAGGCCCTCTGCGTAGACGAACGCCAAACACTGCCGACGACGTAACCAGGTCGGATGGCGAGTCCATACACACAAAACACAAGACTAGATGAGTTGCCAACTGCCCTTGTGCACTGGTACAACTAAAAACTGATACAGCAGGTTCAACACACCGCGGTGCTCTTCGTGCACAAGGGCATCAAGGACCAGGTCTAAAGCACGCGTTACTTATATGCATCCATATGATGAGAGAGATATGTGGTTTGCCGAACCCTTCAGTCTGAGCGGTGTGTGATCTGCGAACTGGGCTGCAGTCCACTGCCTTGACTAGCCACGGGTGCCCGCCGTGCCTACGGAAACTAATCGGTGGGAATCCATCTAGAAACTCTACAAAATCAGCAGCAAGAGCAAACATAGATGGGCACGCCTGTACCTCTCTTCTAAGAGTTTACAGTGCTCTCTTACCAGGTCCTGGAATCCAGGGTGCTGCGTTCTCAGCAGAATGCCAATCTCCGCAAGTCTCTCCTTTCTCAGAACCTCCTTGGTTCCCCAGATGTCTCCGAGCAATTTGGTAGACACACTTTCTGTTTGTTTCCCATCTGCCTCTCCTTGAGCGACGTCCTGCTGAAGCACTAGGAGATACGCGATGCACTCAGGGTGGGACTTTAGTACGGCTTTAGGAGCTGCCCGCAACGCCGCAACTACCGCTTGCCGAATAGTCGCCTCCTCCGCCACGGCGATGTTCAGCAGTTCATGAAATAGAGACTCATCTTCTCTCTCTTGGTCACCCAGGGCTTTCTCCTTTTCTTCGCTAGTGAGGAGGTACGAGCAGAAGTGTTGGAGAGCTAACGCGGCTGTGCTCACTAACGAGGGGTGAGCCCGGAGAGCCACCGCCAGACACCCCAGAACTTCCTTCGCGTGCAGCGGGGCTCTTAACTGCAATTGCTGTTGCAGCAGCTGCATAGCTTGTTGGCTAGCAGCTAGCCCAGCTGTCTGCGCGTTCTTTAAGATGGCAGACACGACGGGCAAAACTAGCGCAGCTGCTGCTGGGGCGAGCACAGCGTCCTGATGGATTGTTGCGAGAAGCTCAACTTCTGCCTCTTCCAGAGGTGAGCCTTTGGCGACTCGAAATAGGGAGTCTGGCAGTAAGCTTCGCTTCGGCACAGTGTCTTTTGAAACCACCCCGCCATTTACAATCTGTCTTAGCGCGCTTACAGCTTTCAAGCTGACCAGGGGGCTACGCATTAGCTGTAGAAAGGTATGCTGCAGTCCCTGGGCGACTTTGCAGCTCTGATTCATCTCTTGCGGATCTTGCTTTGACGCCTCCGAGGGAGACGAGGACCCCTGTTTGCTCTCCGCTTCGTGTTTGTTCTTCTCGATGGCATGGACAGAGAAAAGAGGCTCGATGGAGCTAGGCAACGCTTCCCCAAGACATGCGAGGCACTCCAGACCGTACGTTGTCTGTTCCACCACTTTTCGCATAGCACGCCGTTTCTCTTGCTGCTCTCTTAGTTCTTCGGCCTCGAGCTGAGCCTTGGTTAAGTTCGCGGGAGTGCCACCCGCTGAAGAGCTTCCTCCGCTGCTGCTGCTGCCTTTTCCGGCCGAAGCCGTAGAGGCTCCCGAACCCTTCCCTCCCACACCTGGCTTCTTGTGACCATCCTTTCTTCCCTGCGCCCCCCCGCCACTCCGCTGTGGTGCAGCGGTTTGTGACTTTGAGGGTTGTTTCATTTCGTCAGCAAGATCTCCGTACAAAGCACTTTGAAACTTGTTTTTCTTCACATTCTTTGCCTCCACTTCCTGCGCCTGGTAAGTGCCTTCTTCGTGATAGAGACGATCGTCAGGCGCAAAGTACAGCGCCACGTCTTTGGGCGAAAAGCTGTCTAGTTCATCTGTGCAAAGCAAGCGAGAAAGTGACCCGCACGCGGCCTCCGCAGCTCCTTGTAGCCCAACAAGCGCAGCCTCTGTTGAGTTAGACGTTTCTTCGCCCGATGTTCCCCGGTGAAGAAAACTCCGACCGTTAGTCATGTCTGCATTTGCCGTCTCCCCGTCTCCTTTCTCTGCTTTCTTGCTCCTACGCCCTGACTTCCTCGATCTCGCATTCAAGGCATCTTCTCTTCCCCTATGGACGCGCTCTGCGGAACTGATTCCCCGGATGCCTTCGACTAACCTGAAAAGCGCAGCGCGGTAACCTCCTGTTGCCTCAGGCTCCGCAGGCGCTTCGGTAGCGCGCGGTAGCAGTTCATTGAGGAGGGAATCCCAGGAGACATAGCAGCGTGTCTCTCTAGTTCGCGTCTTCCCCCCCTTCGCGTCGCAGATTGTCCCACTTGGTTCGCCCGCAATACAGCTCGATGTCAGCATACGAAGGAACGACCCGAGCAGGCTCCCTGACGACAGAGAAGAGGAGCCTAAGAGAGGGTGCATGGCGCAGAGAAGGAAAAGCGCATTGAACTGCGGCGCAGCCTTGGGTTTCGATTGAGCCGCACCACCACCACCTTTCTTGACTGTCTGCGATTTGCCTGCTGAAGGCGAGAAGTCAGCGAGTCTGTTCGGCGTCGTCCCTTCTCTTGGGTAGCGAAGAGTAAGTAAAAATTTCAAGGTGGCTCTTAAGGCTGCTGAACAGGGGACGAACGTACTCTTCTCAGCGACCATCTGTGGTGCCTGAGAGGCCAAAAGAAGTTGCGCGGCAGCATTCTTTTTTGTTGAAGCTGGAGCAGCTGAGGTTGTTTTTGCAGACGCTTGAGGTTGACTCTTTTCCGTATTCTTTCCTGCTGTCTCAACTGCAACGAATTGCCCTAGCTGGCAATAAAAAGCGAGGAGAAGCCGGTCGGCAAGCTCGGGGACCGACTGACACGCACGTTGTACCTGGGACAGGAAGAAGGAAGCAGAAGCAGAAAAGGCAGCCAAACCGGCGGCATCGCTTTTACTAGACGATGCGAGTGACGAAGAGCTGGGAGCACGAGTTGTTGCAGCGGAGGAAGTAGCAGATGAAGAAGGCAGAGCTTGCGTGGAGCAATCCTGAGAGTGACGGAGAGAGGAGAAGGCTTGATTGCGTCTGTGCTGCATAGTCACCATCACTAGGCGAACGAAACCCCAGTGAAAGCCAGACAACGCAGGGACGCTGGATGTAGACTTCATTTGAATGTCGTTTGCCAGCGATGGCGGAGGAAACAAAGATAGGTTTACCAAGTTCAACCACCCCGAGGAGGAGGTAGCCGGGTCGGTGAGAAGAGACTGCTCACCCGAAGTCAGGGATGGGGTGCCGTAAGGCGTTCGCTCTATCACGAGTGGTCGGCGAGAACACAGAAGAGCAGTCATGCGCACCTGCGACCTCATCTCCTCTGGCAGCTGAGCCTGAAAATTGACCGACAAATCCGGAAAGAGAGATCGACACTGACAACTGTATCCTTGTCTTAAGTAAGGTGACCGCGGAACAACAGTGACTGCGCTGCCCACGACAGGAGACCTTTCCTGGTAACAACGGAAGGGACACATTTAGACTCGGCTCCGAAGCGGTGTACGAGTATCTATTCGGAAGCACCCCACAGAAATCTCCAACCCACACATGGCTTCATGACGTGAGAGTGCTCTTATTTAGGAACAAGAAAAAGTGGGGACTTCCTTCTCTCTGCGCGAAACCCATCTATGTGCCCGTGGTAATTAGCAACCAAGCATTAGACCGCGCAGCCAGCCACACCGACACATCTATGCCAGATACAGACACGCACGAGACACCCACGTAAGAACTCACATACGTGAACCCATGACCTGTAAGGTTGCAGGCGTACCAACCAGCACAGGCGTCGATAATGAAAGTATACCAAGCACCAGAAATATTGTGCTGTCCTTGGTACCAGTCAGTACTGCGGGGGCAGGAAAAAGACCGAGGGGGTGAAGACAGATCTTTATAGAGGAGAATCACCTTTTCAATTGCTGCAAGATTGTTGATGTAGGACTCTGGTTCGACAATGAGCGTCAACGCGTTCTTTGGAAGAAAGGCGTTCGTCCCCCCCTCGTCGCCGAGCATCGTGGCAGATCCCTCCTCATTCATTCTCAGCTCCTCCAAAAGCAAAACTAAGACCCACGCCAGCATGCCTTGGGGCCGTAACCCCGGCTTTGCGCTTGGCAGATGCAAGAGAGAAGCAGCGGGAGCTACTGCCTCGCGTAGTATCCCAAGATTGCGTGCTCCGATCTGCTGACTCTGCGCTACTACGGACAATGCCTGAAGCGCGGCAGTGAGTAAGCGAGGAGAAGCTGTCGTGGAAGCCATACCACTGGCTTTGCCCCCAGACTTCTCGACTGTAAGAGAAAGGATGACTTTCGATAGTACGGACACAAAAGGCTGCAGGTTGTCCCCACCGCTTGCCATGTCAGCGGAAGACCCCGTAGAAATCAGGTGTAAGGACACCATGAAGATGAGGCCTATAACCCGGCATACGTGAATCTTCACTTCTTCGTTCACTTCGCTTTGAAAGGATGACAGGAAGAACGACTTCGGAGATGCGATATCGGAGAACCACGACTCATGAAGGCTGTTTGGAAAACGCCGCTTCAATTGAGGAGAAAAAAGGCACTCCGCTATTGCCTGTACCGTATACAGCGGGGAAAAATGGCAGAAAAGCTTATTTATGATTCCCTACAGCGTTCCCGATGGGCAAAACTATAGACAATACTCTCAGCGAGAAACCCGGCACTTTGGGGGAGGCCGTACTGATGGTGAAGGGCAGAAGGTACTTTTCTTGTGCACCCCGAGGGAGGTTTGCCGGTAGACAGAAGAACTTGCAGGCTGTATGCAGATGCAAGGGTGGTCTGAGGACGGGAAATTGTGCCTTGCTCTCACCTGAAGAAAAGCAATCTTTTCTCCAGCCTTGGTTAAACTGCCTTTCTTGAAGGGGTCGTAGAGCCTGTCAAGGATGACTTGAACTAGCACCGCCACATCACTACATTTCTCAGCCAGCATCCGAATGATCCGGAGAGCAGCTTCCAACCTAGACAGCGTCTCGCCACCCAACCCGGCACCCTTGAGTATACTCAAGAGACCCTCGTCGAGAAGAGGAAGAAAGCAGCTGAAGGCAACACGGACAAACAAAATTTACGCCCGACTACAGTCACAGAACTACACATACGTCCGAGCACGTGCTCTTGCCCATTCGTGTTCCCTCACCTGCTTCACATGTGTGCGCACCGTGTTGTTTGCTTCGAAATCGGGACAGGCGCTTAACCGCTGGAGTGCCATTGACGGGGAACACTGCCATCTTTCTGGAGTGGCGACACCAGTGGGGGAATAACAAGGCAGGCACGGTTCAGTGAGAACGAGCGCGACGAGTAGACAGGATCGCGACTCAGTCATGCATGAATGACTCCTCCTGCTGGTCTTTCGAGAAAGCTAGCCCAACAAACTCTCAACGCCGAGACACGCCTGAAAAGGTTACTGACAGTTTGAACTTCTTGGACTGCGGGTTCCCCCTTTGTACACGTCGACTCTATCCTTTTCAGTGTTGGGTGCGCACGTCTGATCCAGCGCAGAGTTTGGACAATAACGCAGAGNNGGGGGGGGGGGCGAATCCGTCCATGCTCTGGTGGCTACAGATAAATACGTGAAAATGCCAACCATACAGAAGACGAACATACGTGCATAACTTCGCGGGCCTGCCATAAACACGTAGCGTCTGCACGATTCGCGAGTCCCACTACGATAACGGCTATCTTTCAGTCGACCGGATCAGGTTGTTGCTCTAGACTTCACCCTCTCAGGGTGGCACAAAGCTGATTGTTTTCTCCAACCGCAACAAGATACGGCAGGCGACGCAGGTCTCCAAATATGTAAGCCCGTGTACCCTCATATATGACAATCAATCTCAACCCGGAACGACCTCGGTGAAGCAAGTGAGCTAATCCACCGTTTGTGTCCGCGAGGGAAAAGACTCCGTACGAGCTGCAATCGGCTGAAGTGGAAGAGAAGAGCGAGATAGCCGCTGGGAGAGCAGAAGTCGGAGAGCGCTTCAGACCCCGCTGCAGGGCAGGCAAGACGACTGGCCAGTCGCCTTCTTGAATCAGAGAGAGGAGGGGGTTGAAAGACGCCATGAGGAATGTCGAGACAACGTGCCTTCCCTCAAGCACAGTCTGAAACAAACGAGCACATGTCGGACAAGCCGTAGTAGTTCCTGCTTCTGTCGACGAGGATGTCGACGCACTCGTGTATGTGTAACTAAGCGGAGGCACGTAACAATAATCCAGGAAAGAAAATGTTGCTGTACGGCCCCCTATCGATATATATCAACAGCGTGCAGAGATGCACTCCAGAATAGTAACACTGCTGTTTCCACGATTGATGCCACTGTTCTGCGCCACCCTGCCGGGGAGAAAGAGACTTTGACACGGAGTACACTGGTATAGACGTCGAAGAGCAGCGGGCAGAGAACTTACAGGTGTTTAGTGAATACTGTAAAGCCTGACCTTGAGTGACTGCATCACGGCGACTGCTTTGACTCGTCACCCTTGTGCGCGTGGAGTGTACAGCTACCTCTGCGCAGCTTATCTTCGGAACCCAGGGACGTGAGCAGCAAGAAATCAGCACACTAGTCGAGACTATTTCTTCGGCACCATCCCAGAAGGATCATGAGTTGGCAGTGAAGCTCGTGCAGTTGTAATAGCGTCTCCTATACCGAAGACGTTGTGGCTTCACACGACAAGAATACATGAACACACCTCGCTCCGCCTCCGATGAGGGACGTAGCGTCCTCACTCACCTGTACAAAGACCTTGAGAAGTGCTTCCCTCAGCTGAAGCGCTTCCGCCTTTGCGGCGGCCTGCTTTTTTTTGAGACCCTCATCTGTGGTCGCCGACTGGGGACTTCCAGCCGAATTGCCTTGTTTCTTTCGCAAAGAAGTGCCCGGACACAGAAGTACTCGCCGCAGGTAACGCCCGAACACGTAAAGAGCAACACACGGACCGGGCTTGCCCTCCGCTGCCGCAGCCGGCAATTGTGTGTAGATGACTCGCTGAAGGAGTATTTCTCTGGCAGAGCTGGATATGTCGCATAGTGTAGCCAAAAGCCGTACCGCCTTCACTTTCAGAAAGCTCACAGTGCCTGCTGACGTGTCGCAAGGCTGCTTCTGGCGTTCCTCGAGACGCATGAGGTCGTCTGTGGCACCCAGCGCCGCCGGACATGTATCTGCTTGGACTTCTGGAGCTAATGCGTTGTCGAGAAGAGTAAGAGCTGATGAAAGAACGCAGGCGCAGTCCTCACGTTGAAAAAAAAGCTTGGATGCGTCCTCGTCCAGCTCCCGGACAACGGAGACAAGAACCCGCAGACAGCGGGCCACAGTAGATGCCGACTTCCTCGAGGGGGCGGAACGGACTCGCTTCAAGGCATGTTGGGATGCCGCGCAGAATGCTGTAAGCACTGGCCAGTTATCTTCACTGCTTGTCCCCGGAGACTCCGCACACAGCTTCAGAGCTGTCCGTGCTTCCCCTGCGAGCGCGGACGACACCACCGAAAAAACGCGTCCGAGCTGAGCCGATGCCGCTCTTTGAGATTCGGGTAGCAGTGGTACATGCAGGACAACTGCACTGGTCAAGAGCTTGACTGTAGCGGGCGAGAGTGTGACGCCGGCCGCATTCTGACTGTCAGCGGCTGAATCTGCCAGCAAGGGCAGAAGCAAGTTCAGAGAGTTGGCAAGACTGTCTGTAGAAGAACCACCTCCGCATGCAAGGGAAACGGAGCGGACAGCGTCTGTTAAGGACAAACCGGCAACTGGCGTCTCCCCCGTACACTGATGGTCCGGAGAAGTAACATCGCCGGCCTCAGCGCCGCCCGAAGAGGATGAACCCGCAGCCATCGTGACGACTAATAGTTGCGAAGCAGGTCACCGCCCCTAGACAGGATGGGGCTTCAAGTCTGCTAGGGAGGGTCGAGCAAACCTTGCTCCGAAGAAAAAACTGGAGATGGACAAAGGCAACAGCTGTAGCAGCACACTTCCGGTAGCTGCGGAGTGACAGGGTAGGAGAGGGTCAAAAGAAATGGAGAGCTTGTCTCTGGCGGAGATATATAGCCTCTTTGAAAGCGGCTTTGCCTCCAGTTTCAATGCGTGAAATGAGGGGCGAGCCAACCGTAAGGCACGCGGCGGAAGACGGCATTGAAGGGTGGCAAGAAAGGCGATCAAAACAACGTCGGCCTCCCTTGGTAGTGTGGCAAGAAATCAATGCCACTCAGTTGAAAATAACGCGAGCGCCGAGCACGTACGCGCAAGACAAAATTTTTGCCGCCTGATCTCGAGTTTGTATCGGATGGCGAGAACTCCTTTGTGGGCTCCGATTTTTCTTGCCCAAGCATGCGTTGGCCAAGGAAAATGAGCTGCGTGCCGTCACACTTACCCTTGGAGGACAGCGCATCAGCTGTTCTACTGTCCGGTCAATAGTTCAGGCCAAGATTCTGTATCATAACTTCCAAGAGCACAAAAGCACCTCGCCGGCGGGAGCCTTCTGATACAGACCGCGATCCGCACACGTCCTTCTCCTGTTTCTATCTTCACGCCCTCCATAGCTTCTGCTGCAGACTTCGCGGCTGGACCCTCGTGTTTCTCGGAGTTGCATGTAACTCCTCGTTGAGTTTTGACTGGACAAAAGTCTCCTCTTCTGTTTTTCTTCCTGCATACAGCTACCTCAAGTGCACTTTTAGCTCAAGATTCGTTCCCTGCGTAAGCTTCGCGTGTTCTCACGACACGTGTTCGCCGAAAGGTCAGCTGACTGACCGCGTTTGCACGCCCGGCTCCTTTCCGTCGCAACTCCATCTTGGTGTAGAATCTCCCCAATGACTCGTGGAAGCAAAGGACCCATGGCCTTCTTTTCGCCTAACTGCGTTCCTGTGAAGTGTGCGTTTCTTCACGGCTTTGTCTTCTGAGTACAGCGTGCACCGGCACTTACGCGCACCTCGTCCCGAGCCTTAGACCGGAATCGATGTAAAGGTTTTCAAACCCAGCCCTTGTGTACAACCACCTGACGTGAGGCTGTCAACTCAACGCCGCGTGCGACTGACTACTCGCAATATCCTCCAGAGGCGATTTCTGCAGCTGCCACCGCCCAGCATGTCACTTTCAAGACTCCCTCGAGACAGAATTTCTCGGGGAGTGTAGAAGGGTTCCTCGCAAGGTGACAGCTACCTTGATTCTTCTTCATATTCAATTCTGTAGCTCCGGGATTGCCTCTTATCTGTAAGACAGGAATCTTCGTTTCTGTCAACAACCCTTCGTTGTCTCCGTTTTGATTATTTTCTGTGCACGGTAGCAGCTGTTGCTGTCAACGTCCTTCCTGCCCTTGGTGTCCGTTATAGTGGACCTCCTTCTAGGAAGCCCGGAACGGGATACTCACTACGGGAGAGACTAGGAACCGCTGTTCCGAGCACAATCTGTCAATCATGGCCGCTGCGACTGCTCCCCAGCCAGCTGACAACAGCAGCAGTGCTGTAGCTGGTCGAGTGTCGGCCGGTCAGACACCGCGGTAGGTCCGTTGCTTCGGGATGGCGGAACGATGCATATACTGACCTCGAGTACCCCTGTGATTCTGCGCCTATCGGACGCCCAACTTCGTAGTCTCCTGCAAGTACAATTCATGGTGTCTTGCGTGCATCTCGATCCTCGGAGAAGGACGCTTCCTTACATCAAGGCAATTCGCCATCACGAAGACTTAACTGTCCGGCGGCGTGTGTACGCTTTGACCTGGTTTGCACCGGGCAGGAGAGCCTGTTCTGTTGCTTCGCGGTGGTCATGCACTTAGTTTTCGTAGCCATGGTGAAACTTTCGTATCTTCTTGGGGCTCATTCCAGGCGGACTGGCGTGGGGAGGCCTCTCACTCTCGTGTCTATAGTGATGTGTCCCGCCTGCTGCCCTCTTTGTCTTATCTGGTGCACCTACACTGCAGGTTTGAGTGGATGCAGAGCAGTGAGCGCCTAGGGCTCACCTTCTTCGTCAAGAACCTCACCCCAGAAGACATCCGGGCCATTGACTTCAAGCCACGAGAATTCCGTCTGTCGTTTCTGATCCCGCATTCTCCTGCTCAGCCTGACGGGACAGGCACGGCCGCAGAACATCGAGAAGTTTTCGACTTCCACATCGGACAGCTTCTGGAGGAAATAGTTCCCGAGGAATGCAAGTACACCGTTGGCCCTGTACGTTCGAACGTTGGTCGGCTCCTTTCTGTGGTCTCTTCATGATGATGAGTAGGATTCCTATGGTGGCTGATATATCATCTGTCCTCTGCATGAAATCTCTTCTCATTGGTCGATTTCAGTCTGGGTTGACTACACTTTTATTGGGGAGTATGCATGACTCAGAGTCGTCATTCTGAAAGGGGACGCTGTCGCTGTATATCAGTTAATCAGAGGTGTGTATTGTCTTCTTTCGTCAGAGTGGCGAGTACTGTCCACATGTACGAGATCATAACGAAGGGATGGTTTGCGTCTAGCGTGTCCGTGCAGTGAAACGAGGTAATGGTGCGTCTCTGCGATACAACCGAACTCCACTTTGAACTGTGTACGGAGCAGTGCTTGAGGGACAGGTGCGCGGAGAAGAATCAGGAGTGGACGTTCCTGAAGATGTTCCGCCGAAGAGTGTTTGCCTCATTCCAAAGACGTTGCAGTCGAATTGTATTCTTCGGAGTGAACCTGTGACTCAGCGTATACGCGACCAGAGGGGGAGGTGCCTTTGACTGGTGGGTGGCGATATACGCAGTGTAGGGGAGAAACGTTCCCAAGAAGCAATGTACCGCGCTGCACGCACCCATTTGCATGCGCGCATCGTATTCATGTCGAAGGTCTTTCCTGTACAAGGAGGATGGGCGTCCTTAAAAACTCGCCTCTTTTTGTCAAGGAATACAGGAGTTCTACTTCCTGATTTCGTGACGACTGAAGCTCTGTTTTGCAGTCGGACTGCGTCTTCTTTGTTTCTACGTCTGCCCTGTTTTTCTTGCTTCTTTTTCAGAGGAAAGTCGAGGTGTCGTTGAAGAAGAGACGGCCGGGTTTGCACTGGAATACTCTAGAGGCCACGCAGCCCGGGTCACCGCATCTTCTTTCCGCGTTCCTGCAGCCTTACTCAGGTACGAGTGGTGGAGGGGGAGCTGCCGGGCCGTCAGACGGGAGGGATTCAGAAAGCAGGAAAGAGGGACACGGAAAGACGGCCCTGTCCGCTGGAGACGCGACTCCTCAGCAGCCTCTTTATCCTTCGTCGAAGAAGAAAGTAGACTGGAACAAAGTAGAGAAGGTATGTTGACACAGTAAGGCGACATATAGTGTGAGGCCAGAAGATAAAGTCGTATGGCGGCCAGGAAGGTGCGCAGAAGAGCACTCTTCAGTAGCTCTCTCCTTACAACACGCGGAAAGTGAATGCGCAAGTTTTCACTGCAGACCGAGCCTTCCGCAGCTCGAAACGTGAGCGTCGTCGCAAGTTGCTGGCGTGCGAGCAGCTGTACTTGTCAAGCAGCTTCGTTGATTTATTATCAGGGTGAGGGTATACAAGGTTTAGCTCTACGGATCTTTCTACAAACTCTGCATACGCTGTCTTAGTGGCTGGTGAGCGAGAAGTTCACGTCCTTGCCTGGTAGTTGACGACTGATGAGAAGAGGAGCGCTGGGGCAACCCGGACAAGAGTTCAGTTCGTAACCGATGTAGGGTATGTCAGAGGAAGGAGTGTACACTTGTCGTGTTGGCTTGCCAATGCGTTGATCGGCGCTGCAGTAAATAGCGGAGCACTGGTATATTTCTATTCTATCAGCAAGTAGGACCGGTTGCTCTAGAAGGTAGGTGTTCCAAGGCGGGCGCAGCTGCGGGTGGCTGCAATCGTGTTGGTGGGAATGAAGGGCTGTTGGCATTTAGTCGTTCTGGGATGTCTCGTTTGAACCAGATTGATGTGTGAGGGAACGAGGTACACAGTGTGGAAGAGACGGGGTCCATTCAGAAGGTTTCTGTCCCTCTGTGAGGCATTTTCACTCCAGGAACTGGATGAAGAGTTAAAGGACGAAACCAAGGAAGGAGATGCTGCGCTACAGCAGCTGTTTCAGCAAATCTACGCAAACGCCGATGAGGACACCCGTCGGGCCATGATAAAATCCTACGTATGCTACGATAATCTCGCACTTGTTCGTTCTCTGTCTCTTGTCTGCTCCGCACTCCCGGTTTCCTTCTGTTCTCTCGCACGTGTGAATCCGATGTATGCGGAGGTACCACTATCTGTTGCCTCGAAAAGCCTTCTTGACCTCGCCCTCAGGACCAGCATCTGCTTAAGCTGATGTAGAGGGCCAGTTTCCTCATCACCGCACACTCTCCCCTGCGCAGAAGGCTAGCTCATTCTGTTGGAGAATGTAGTGAGGAGAACCAGGAAATCTACAGGGAGTTATAAGCTGCGACCCCAGACAGTGCAGGGGAGCACGGCCGGTTTCCTTGCTCTTCAGCGTGTATAACACCATCGTAGTGTATTACATGGAGTGCACTTTCGTAAGTCTCTCCCCCGGCCGGCAGCTTTGGCATGCAGTGGTAGGGGGGCAGGACTCAGCAAGTACTTTTGAACCACTCGAGCCATCCACCGTAGCATTTCAGTATATCATGGGCCACGCGACTAGAGCAGTGGAGCCGACTATTCCATTCTACTTTCTGGTCAGATTACCACCTTCCTGGAGATATCAACGTATTCCGAGAGACACGCGAAGCCGAGATAGCCTCGCCACCAACAACAGCCTAGAGCAAGACTGGCATGCAGGCCTGTTCTACTGTTACGCAGCTGGGCCCTTCTGTCGGTATTTGTCATGTTGGAGATGCAGAGGTCAAAGTTTGGGATCGGAGAGGCTGAACGCGCGTACCCCGCGTAGGCAGTATAAGGCTTTTCGGTATACATAACCCAACGTTTTTTCTGCGTCAACGCTCGGATTCTTTTTCTTTCTAGATGAAGAGTTAGTGATTCCACGTGGGACCTTTGTGTCTTCAGCAAACATCCGGCGGGACGGTTCTCTCGACGAACTGGAGTGAAGTGAAGGGCAAAAACTACGAAGCGGTAGGTGAAGACGCTGCCATTTGGTAGTGACTACCACTATTGGTCGCGTTGTTCCAGTAGAGACAAGGGAAAATGCATGGGGGAGGCAAGCACGTCTGACTGTACAAATTCCTTGCCTGGTGCCTTTGCACCGGAAATTCCAAGATATTTCATGCATTTCATCTTTCTGCCCACACGTCCTTGCGAACTATTTTAGATGCAAGGAACGCTATTTTCTTTTTCGCCGTCGCTGTTGTCTTTCTGGTGCCCCCTCGCCAGTTCCTCTCTATGGCCTGAAGGCGTACTGACAGTGTGTGTAGGTTTCTCCTGTTGAGCCCGGTCCCCTCCCCGGCTTTTCATCTGGGAACCATGGGTCGTTGTTGCGTTTTTGCATTCCAGACTGTCACAGCTCCAGACGGACAAGAAGTGCGCCGTTGGACGGAGAGCTAGGAGAGGCAGAGGAGCCGCTGGCTTCGCGCACATACTGCTACTGCAGAGGGGAGGAGATGTGGCTGCTATAGCCTGTTCTTGCGCTTGATAGGTAGACTGTCGTGTTGTCTCTTCTTCACTTGTCGGATAGAAATGATGTTCGCTGCTTTTCGTTCCTTCTTGTCAACGTGTTTGAACTCCATTTCCTCGGAAGGCCGTAAATCCCTTACCCCAGGCTCGTTCCGCTCTTTCTCTGGCACGTCTGCCGGTCAACTAAGAAGCGGGATTCACGGTGAGAGGGGTCATGGTCCGAGCGCTAAGGTTTCACCGGCGTGCGTCTTTCCCGCCTTCAATCGAATAGAAAGGGAAACGTGGTGCGTGGCTTCTCTACTTTTTTTTTAAGTCGGTTCAGTTTTACGGCAGTCTTTGGTGTCAGTTGAGAGCTACGACAGCCGCTCGCACTTTGAGCGTACGATGCTGGCTTCTGTCTTTTGGGGTGCCGGCGGGCGGTCGGGATCTCAGCTTGGGTGTAGAATGGCGTGTTTCTCGTTCCGCGGGATTTGTGTCAGCCGGCAGTGCCGGGTGTAGCATGCTTGCCAGCATGCGGTTCTGTCGGTGTTTCTCGTCGATTCGTCAACACGTTTGTATTTTTTTGCACATGAAATTTATGCGTTAATTGCTTTCAACGAAGTGGCGAGTAAGACAGGGGATGAGAAGAACGCGTATGCTTCCTTAGTTGCAGTCCGAGTCCAGGAGTTGCGCGAACGTGCACCCGTCTCTTCTCGCTGGGCACTGTCTTCCATGCGTTCTAAGCAAGTTTCCATCTACGGGGAGAAGCAAACCGAGAGCTGACCACCCTGCTTATATACCATAGTGAAGTCCACATGGATAAACATAACGAGACACACTGCCCCAAAGCTCAAGTTCTGCACACAGTACAGTGACACGGCCCGGACGCTCTTCAGCCAGCCGCGCGCGAGTAACAAATCACATGGACAGAGTCCATGTTCTTGCATGAATCAAAGCTAGTAGATGCCTCCCCAGTAAAGGCTGCGAATGTAACGGACATTTTTTTGCACGTCCGCACTCTCAAGCAGCCGCCCACCGCCACTCAGACAGGCAAGTCTTCCACTCGACCAAAGGTACCGACTGACATTCAGATGAACCCCCCCCGAGATGCATGCCACGCCGCCTACGGCCGATCTGGAAACACTCCCGTCCCCTACTGAGCCAGCAGCCAGCGACGGGCTTTACTTGCACCGAGGACAGCCACAGCCGAATACAACTTCGTAAAGTACATGGGACCGTTTCGCGATCCTAAGCCAGGGTGACCGACACATCCCGTCATGCAACGGCTTACACCTTGGTCACACAAGTGGGCAGCGTTCCCGAAGAACGAAGGTCGCATTGACGTCGACGGAGACACTTCCATGCAGGCGTCCGTCCCCCCTTTCGGGATCTCTCCTCACTCCCACCTCCGTGTCCCCCCCGACGGCAAACACGGGCTTCCTTTGCAGTGCGCTCTCACGCTTCTGGTTCACGCCTCTTTGGTCCGCCCTTGGACTGCAGGCCGCGTTTCCTCAAGCGGCTGCAATACAAGAGACAACGTGACGCGCGACCGGTCACTGCCCGGCTCCGCCCGGAACATCACGACATAGAAACAAGACTGTTTTGTTAGTGCTGCTAGTGCAGTCTTGCAAGGTTCCCTCTTCCTGCCATGTGATTATTAGGAGTCCGCACTCTGTAGCGGAGGATTGGATCACCGCGTCACTGCGGGTCTCTCAGTGGGAGAAGCAACTAAACTGCTTCTGTGCTCATTTGACTCAACAGTGACACCGGGACAACCCCACTGCGAAGCGCTAAAACTGGTTTTGTTTTCTTCTCTTGAGGAGCCACCGAATCCTTGCGATTGCGCTTTCACCGAGAGGGGCAGGACCACAACTGACCGGCAGCCGACCCCTCACACTCGCCCTAGAGGAAGTGAACTTTGAGTACTGGATTTCTCTCTGCGCTCCTTGTTCAAGATGACAGGTGACATGCCTACATCATCCAGTGTATGAACGTGTACCCTACCAGTTTGGGAAGTACTCAGCCCCCCACCCAACAAACCTTTTTTCTACGTACCTTACTTGGAGCCACGCGACCGGCCGTTCGAAGTTCCTGGTAGCTTCTGGGTTTGCTAAGTAACATCTCGCTCTTCGCGGCTCCGAGCGACAAAAAGAGAACACACACTGCGAGAATCGAGGAAGCGAACTTGACAAAACAAGAATAGCGGCTTTCAATCCTCACTCAGCTGCACAAGGCTCCTCTGCCTCCCCCTCCCCTAATCCACATAGTCCAACACCCTGTCACCCCTGGCAACATGGACGAAATAAACGCGACCGGAAGTGTCACCCAGGCGGCAGCCGTCTAGACTGCAGAAAGGAGGTGCTGGGCCGGCCTTGTTTGTTGAACACAAGCTACATACGCAGTCTTGGCGCCCTAACTGCAGAAACACACCCTCTTTTCCGCCATACACACTTCTACTTGAAGAGTCTTGACGGTTCCCTTTATACAGAATGATACTCGGTTCCCCTCATGCCGGTGCAATGGTTTGAAGACGTAATACAACTAGCACAGTAGACGTGAAGCCTCACAACTCGAGATAAAGGAACTTGAAGCGACTTTTCTGATCTTCCTCAGATCTTGGTGTTGATGAAGGTCAATGCGAATGGCTTTGTGGAGACGGCCTCCTTGACTGCTTCTAGCGTGCCCGCGGGCAGACTGGAGCTCAGCAAGAGTTGTCGTAACATAGCAATCACCTTCTCCTGCAACTCGGGTTTGACGACCTTGGCACTCGCGGGATGCGACACTTCCAGTATCACACCCTGACAGCAAGAACACAAAAAGCAGAGTGATACCAGTAGGCTCGACACCTGACCAAGACAAAGGACGGCACAGTAGAAACGCATGCCGGAAGCAAGTGACCGAGAGCATATACACGAGAGACGAGATTGCTCGATTAGTCGGATGCGGACATATATATATATATGGTGCCCGCAACTCCACATATCCATGGACATAATAAAGATACATGCGAGAGATGCGTGCTCACGCACGCCTGTACAGTTGCTCACCCTCTTCCTGCCTCGGGATACCTGCGTGGATGACAAGGGCTTCACTGAAATCTTACCGTTAAGAAGTTTTGAATGTTCTGAACAATAAGAGGCTGGGTTGCGATGTCATCGGCAAGTTTAAGCGCAGCGCGCAGCATCACCTCAGATTCTTCGTGGTCTTCCTGGAGAGGCATGCTGACGAGAAGTGCAGGGACGATGTGCTCGAGAGGTAGACGTGTGGTCCGTGGAGGGTAGAGGATCATACGAGCAACAGCGGCAGCTGCGTTGTCAACTGTGAGCTGCTCCGATTTACTCAGGTCCTGTTTGGTGAGGCAATTGAGAAACCACACGCTAGAACTACGTACTTAACCACCTCTCACCACTTTTCCATCATTCTGGGTCATCTAGTTCTCTTCAGGACAGGGGCACCGTAAGAAGGCAATACTTCACTAAGTGTGTATGTGTGCATACACATACATGTGAACAGCTGTACCGCTGACATGTGTCATACGCATTCCCGGAGAATATGTAGAGGATTCCCATCCCTCGAGCTCTGACCCAGGTATGCACACACGCCTACAGTTCGCCCATGCAGGTGTGAGAGCGTATACGTACGCCCTCATGATGAGTTTAACGTAGCCTCCAGTTACGCGACGACAAGACGCAGAAGAATCAGTTTGCAGTAGGCAAATCTCCCGTGGACGTGGGCACGGTGACAAGATGCCCGCACCTCGCACGACTATCTTACAGCTGTGCCACGGAACAAGCCCCTCGCTTGAACGGCTTACGTTGACGCGAGCAAAATACCAAATACATCGGTTTTAGCACAGAAGGGACAACCACAGGATCAACAGGCCATACTTACCTCACGACTTCTGAAGATAGGGTTCAGATCTCTGAGGAAGTCCAACGTTTTTGAGTCAACAGAGGGTTCGTTCGACGCAACCTGCATACGCAGAAAAGCAGTTCGGCTCCTAAAGACTTTGTCCCGTTCGCGCACATTACAGGAAAGGGACTGACACAGACAAGAGTTTCATGTGTATAAAACAGGACTCCTTGTCGACGGAAGAAAAAGCTTTGAGTGTGATCGCACCCAGCACAATGGACTACCAAGATCTCACCGATTCATATACTGCAGAGCTTGAGCGAACCTCTCGGCAAGAGCGAAGAAAAAGATCAGACATGTTTGCAGTGACAGGAAACATATACATATATATATATATATATATATAGACATACACACATACACGAAGGAATTTCTACGTGTATATATATATATATATATTGTATACGGATTCGGGAGCGCCGCTAGTTGACAGCGCCGCGGCCTCTCCGGGAAGAAAGTACAGAGGGGATGGATGTCTTTCATGAAGGAACCAGAGTCTTCAACGCACGCACGCAGTCACCGGTGTGAACACTAGCGGCACCTCGCACACGGCCTATAAAGGTGGCGAAAGTTAAGGAACAAGGCGAGAAAGTCTGTGCGCTGGTGCTCAGAGAGTCCTTACCTCGTAAATGGCTCCAAGGCAAAAGCATGCATTGCGTCGACAATCCTCGTCGTCGTCTTGTTGGATTCCCTTCCGGACTGCCTGAAGCAGCTGAGCCTCAGCTGCATACGGAACCGCGTCAGACTGCATTGCCAGAAATACCTGAGGTAAAGGAAGACGAAGACACACATGCGACGTAAGAAGAGATGAGCACCAGTCAGAACTCCTCAGGTGGCAGTCCTGCCCTGCGCATGTGCAAATCGAGTCCAGCCCTGTCGGCCTTGTATGTCTAGGGTACGATATGTACATATATGTAAATATAGTGACAACGCAATGCATACTCAGCTGGATGGACACCGCCCGTGGCCCCTACTACATGAGGTCTGCTTCACTCAGCCACCGGCGACAAGAGGACTTTGAGGCCATCCCCTGAAGGTGTGTCGGAACAACGGCCTTGAGACTGTGTAGCCACATATTTGCTGCACCTGGGTGCTGCGGATCTTGACGCGAGCACAGGTGTACATATAGATGTCTAGCTATCTATATACAAATACAGTCACCTTATCACTACGCGTGCGGGTGCCCTCGAAGCGTGTCAATAGAGATATACAAACTGTACACACAGATATGAATTCTTCCCTTAGACATATTCAGCCAGCAATCTGCAAGTATTTTCGAAACTGTATTTTCACCTCGGCAAGACATCCAAGCCCATTAGCGGCATAAGCTAAGGACTGTTTATGCATGGCGAGACCAAGCAATTTAGGGTGAAGCTGCCGATAGATCGCCCCAAATGCTTCACGGTTGCAGCAGAGACTCGCCGGCTGACGTGCGCCAGGTGCCGTATCTCCCCGTGCCTGAACCTGGGCCGCCCCAGCCGCTGCGGTTGCCATGCCGCAGATTAGAACGGAGACGCCTTCAAACAAATATTCCTCATCTTGACGTGAATCATCGTCCTAAAGAAAAAAAGAACGGACGACGGAAGTTGAGTCGTATATGGACTCCCCCCCCCGGTTCTTTGTCCTCCTCAAGGAAATGAACTGGGGATGGCAATGACACTGAATACCTAGGAAACTGAGAAAAACTGTGTAGACGGATGCGTGCCGGCATAAACAGACAGACGCCCTATCAAACAGTGAAGAGAAGGGCCTCACGGTAACTCAGCCAGCATGGCCACGACATGAGAACGGTTGGCATGAGTGACTCGGTGCAGGAGAAAGACCTGTACTGGCTTGCGCTCCACACGGTCTTACTTCGCATACATCACGAGGGATGACAGAATTATGATCCACTGCAATTGCTGAAAAGCTTTCGCGCATCTTAGCCCCGATACGATGCATGAATAGCCATGCGCAGTATTAGTCTACTGTGGCACACACATGTTTCTATCTGTACGTGTATACTCGTCAGATGAGTGTATGTACAAACAAATCCATACACACCACGGAAAAAGTCCCAGGGTTTGCATGTGCCTGTACGACCCTACAGATGGAAAGAGAAGCATTGAGGCTTTCAGCGATCCCTCGGCATGGCCACGAGAATAAATAGATCTGCGCCTACATAGGTTTGGCTTCTACACTTACGCCTATATAGACTGTCGAAACAAGTACGGCACATACCTCATCTACGTCCTGAATGAGCTGAGCCGGGTGCTCCTTTTTCAAGACAAGAAGAACATTCTTAGCAACCTGCTCAAGCATCTCTTTCGAGAAGAAGATTGCCGAACCGACGTTTTCGGCTAGCATTCCCAAAACGACGAACGAGTCACCCACTGTCTCCTTGTCTTCATCCTGCAAGCGCAACCGACGGCAGACACAGAGTAGAGGCAATAGGAGACGCCACCGTTAAAGAAATGTGAAAGGTTACTCATACCCATGGGCAATCTCATACATTTCAATGCTATGTCTAAACAAACGTCGTCTTCTTCACGGTGTTTCAAGCACATAGTCCACATCCGCGTCTCCCTCCACTTACATGAGCTGCTATACACACCCCATTGCTTCCTGCCAACAGACTGAACAAACACAGCCATGGTGATCTTTCTTTCAGGCGTCGAGATCCACAGGGTAAAGAAAAACTCGGACAGCACTAGCGGGAAATAAATCACACACGAGTCGACACGGGTCCGGTCCACAGGAAAAGAGAACACCGCGATACTACTGCCCCTTAGAAAAACATTCATCTATACGCGTGTGCCCCAGCTGACGTCATGTTGGGTGGGGAAACCGGCAACCTCCTTTCTTTACAGAACCAAACATACCCGCGACATGCGAACGAACCACAGATAAGTAGGAAGAGAAGCAAAGCCAATACCTATGTGCATCTACCTCCACAACGTCAGAAAATCCTGACAGAATTTGAAGTACACAAAACCACGCGGCACGTGCATATGGAAACCGACAGCTGGTCTCCTCCCGCAGCTTGATGAACTGAGTATGCATTTGACTCCAATCCTTGTTTTCGTAGAAGAAAAACAAGACACCTGCGAATCACAAGAGAAATGGTGAGGTTACATCTTTTTCACGTACTTCCTCCATCAGTCTCCGCAAGGTAGGCCATAGCTCCTGTTTCCAAAGGGTCTCGACATTCGCGCTAAGGAAAAACTTGGGACTTTCCTTCTTTACTGGGGCCCCTGTAATAGCACCATGCGACGCTTCTAGGACCGCCTGGATTAGAAAACAACACTGCTGTCTGGCAGCTTCGTGGAAGTGCCCTTGAAGCACCTCGATCGCTTCCTTCGTTCTGAAAGGACAAAGAAAAGAAGGGAAGAACCAGCCTTGAAAAGACAATTGCCTTTGTTGGAGTAGACTCTCGGAAGAAAGAGTACAGAGCCAGGGTTTCACATTGTTCGGCCCAACGTGAGTATCTTCCCCCTTAGTGAGGGTGTCCTGACAGGAGCGCGAAAAGCGGCTGCATCGATCCATGTGGTGATCGGATCAGAAGCAGACCTTCTCACCGGTGCAAAACCTGACAATGCGGCCAAGCCTCACAGCTAGCCAGCTTCGTACGGTTTGAGAAGAGGCACACTCGATACCAGTCGACAGTTCGTAACTGCGCCTCCTCCCACCCTCTGTCGCGAATCTCACAAATTCTAAGAAGCTTTCTTTCCCTTTACCCTAAACCCGTCAGCTGCCATACGACCAGGTAAGATGCAGAAAGGTTTGAAATCCCAACAAGGGGGGCAAGAGATCCATCCACGTTACTGAAACGAAAAAGTGTCCTTTGCTTCTTATCTACAAGGTGCTCACTTGGCAATATACTTCATGCAATGGCCACCGCAGTTCTCCCATAGCGTTCTCAGACAGACCGCTGCAGATTCGAGCTCATCCAAAAACCCGTCGCGAATTCGGACGTTCTTAAGGCGCTCATCACTCGCATCATCCTCTTCCTCATCCAACTCCTCCAAAAGCTTCTCCGCCGCAGCCCCGCCTAGTCCACTCATGTTCCGTCCTTCCTCGGGAAGCAGACCTTCGTCACTGAAGAGGGAGGCGAAGACCCGAACCATGACGTCCTGTAGAACCACAAGCGGATTGATTCAACAATCCGCCGCCCACACAGCAGCGATGACCGTCGCAAACTCTATAGGCACATAAGCGGGCATTTGTACTTTGCACGGCACACTCCTGTTCCATAAACACACTCACGCGAAACCTGCCGCTTCTTAGGCCATCATGTAAGAGTGCCACGACAAGGCCCTATGAGGCCGAGTGCTTATAGCTCTCTAATGCCACCCACTGTATCTATAGAACAACGCAACCACGATGTTGAGTAGGAAGCAGTCACGAAGTTTTCGCCAACTGAAGGATTCAACCAGGAGAGCACAATCGACTCTTCGTATGAACAGGGACACACAGCCCACAGTCAGGCTGCTCCCACGGCGAGACATCGAGCGAAAAAAAAAACAAACTATATGATACATGCGGCCACGTGGAGGTGTACAAGAGACCCCGGAGTAGATATCTGACTTTGACTGAAACTGCAACGAGCAAGATCCGCGAACTGCCTGCCGTCTGCGCAAGAGCCTAAGGGATCTGTAAACACGTTGCCTGCAGTCTTACCTCTAGAAAAACGACGAATTTCTCCTTCAACGCCACCGCGATATCACTAAAGCAGGAGAAAGCCTCATCGCGAATATCGTGAGCATACACAGCAGACGCTTCTTTATCTTCTTCCTGTTGTTCCGAGATACTTCCATCAAGACTGTTTCCCCCTGCTCCCGACGCCGACGCTTCACCCGCATTCATTTGCTCCATAATCAATCTCATCAAGGCAGGTAACTGCTGTCCGTAGACAGCTTCGCTTGAGCCTCGAATCACACCTCCCACGACACCTATAGCCCTCGCTTTCGTCGTAGGTGAGCACGTCTGCTCTGTTGTCCCCCCCTGATCTTTCTTCCCTGGAACAGAAAGTGGCATCCTGATGATCTGAACAAGAAGTGTGAGAAGCTCGGCCGCATAAGCGTCGAAGGGCTTAGAAGAAGAGACCTCATCGTCCGAGTTTCCACTGGCTGCTGCGGCCGAACCAATCGCCGAGAGGCACACTTCCCGCACCTTGTCGCTAGAAGCTATCAGGAGTAAGAGAATGACACGGGACCCGAGAGAAAAACCCCCACGTCAGATTCAGAATGGATACAAGAAGCAAAACGGAGAGAGCCTACTAGACGTACGCACACAGGGAGCTGAAGGGGAGATTACTCGGGAAGTGCGGTTGAGAGGAGAGAAAAGTCCAGGAAACCAATCAGACGAAAAGCACAATGGAGTCCGTGCGACGGCAAAGAATCTCTGATCGGACAGAATTTTTGAGCGCCGCCGCGGGCTGCGACTGCGACGGCCACGGCGGGAGTAGTGAGCACCGCAGAACGTAATAGATGGAAGAAGTCAGATACGGTCTCCAGATCGATGCAGAGGGAAGACGGAAGGAAGCAGACACAAATGAGATACGGTGCCATCGGGAATCAAACGACACCATGGAAAGGGCGCAAGAGTGAATCTCCTGCTTGCCGTCAAGAGGCGCCGAACAGGCGATGAAGCTGCCCGCATACAAGGAAGAAATTGAGAACCCTAATAATGGGCGGCAGAGGTGGACTGGAAAACTGTCACCACGAAAGGCAATGGTCGTGTTGACTTACTTTGGTGGAGTGTGTGTACAAGCCGCTTCACAACCTCGCTTGCTACAGGTTCCAAATCCTGTGCCTCCATGTTATCAAACAAAACTCCTAAAGCTGAAGGAAGGAACCCACATGCCGAGAACGCGGGACAGCTAGGAGAGAGATTGACCTGAGTCATAAACTATACCTCTGTAAACGAAGAAGACGAACCCGTGAGACAAAAACCTACAGAAGGTGAGGGAGGTCGATGACAGGCTGTAGAGAGGGCTTGGACAAAGACTGTTTGAAGGAAGGTTGTGCCTTAGAAGTGCACGACATCTACTCAACAGGAAGTGTTGGACCATACACGGCGCAGAGAGGTACAAAGAGGGCGTACCGTAGCAGGCCTTCTGCTGGACTAGAGGAGAGGGGCTATCGAGGAGTCCGAGAATGAGACTGAGACCTTCACGCTGATACAGCATGATCTCTGGCTGTAAATACTCTGAAACATTTCGGAGAAAGAAAGAAAAAACGCAAACAAACATAACCAGGATGACACTCGAACGCGCAGAGTCCTAGTGAGCAGGGATACACTACTGCACGCGACGAAGGCCTACTTTTCAGGAAGTCGAAGTTCGTGTGTTGATGTAGTCTAGGTTACATTCGACTGCTTCCCCCGAAAAAGAATCCGCTTCTCCGGTGTACGCCTGTATTCGAGAAGCCTTCACCGTGCTTCGCAAGTGGTGTGCTTGGGCGTCCGATGTACTGCGCCCAGGTATGATGCTTATCTCCATGCTTCTGCATACCTCATTAGGAACAGACATCCATCTTTGAAACGACGGACACGGCGAGAAGGTAAGCTTACTTGAATGCTAGTACCTATGAGGTGGATTGGAGTGTGCTTCAAATCCTAATTGAAAAATACACTACCGTAGCGCATTCGTAAGAGAAATCACTTTCCACATACGTCCATGCTCATGTGTACCGACCGATCCGGTGACACACGAGACTGTGCATGAGAGGGAAATTGACTGCTGGGGAGGAAGTCGCAGCTGCAGGCTTCTAACTCGGGCTATCTGCGACACCGATCTCTAGACAAAAAACCAAGCGGAGGGGTGTAGTGACTAAGGAGACAGGTCTTTCGTGCAGATATCTCCAAGCATCTTCACACACCAACGTCGGCATAACGGCAGTTGAGGGTTTGTCGAAGTGACTGGGAATCTGTTTTTCTATCTTTGGGAATCTCATAAAGTTTTTTAGCCTTGGGTGGATGTACTATGCATCAGCTCAATTGCGATGAAGATCTATATGCATGAACCTCCCCCCGGGATCGCTTCCGAAGCAAAGATGATTAGCTGATTTGGCTTAAATCGTGTCAGAATTAGCCTTCATATGTGATGGTTGAGATTCTATTTTCATTATTGTACTACTCTATCACTCTAAGGAACCATTCGCACACACTGCATCATGCCAAACATATGTACGCTTTCGGCTCTTCTTCTCTCTTTACCCGCGAACTGGCCAAAGCAGATTGCCGCAGAGGAGGCGACGACGGGCTGAGGGTCCTTTAAGCTCTCCAGGACAAAATGCAAGAAGAATTTGAGTTTTCTTCGCATAACACCTTCGCATCCCTCACTCATGATTCCCAGCAACACGAGAGCTGCGCGCTTCTTTAACAGCTCTGTAGACTGCGTGAACGGCATCAAGCGATCTAGCATAGGCTGGAACACATACTTTGACGGTAAAGAGATAGCTAGCGCGTCTAGACACTGAGAAGCGAGCCGGTGAGGTGTCAATTCATCGTCCTCTAGATCTTCAGGCCCGCCTCCAGGGACATCTGGTTCTGCTCCCATAGACACGATGAGATCTAAAATCGCAGGAATCGCTGTCCCACTTTTGCATAAGACTGAACACACGTACGTACACACCGAAGAAGAACGGCGAAGGTAGTTCGTCTGCCACTTCACTTCACACATCTCACTCTGACGCAGTAGGCAAAGACATGCGTCGCATCAGAGCGAAGCACGTTTGCGAAAGTGACGTCATACTCTCCTCTGTGGGCATCGTGAAACAGAAGCGTATCTTCGTTTCACCTCTACGAAGAAGAACTAAGAACTGCATGTCACTTGGAGAAGGACTATAGACTTATCACCCCTACCATGTTTCATGGTACAATATACCGAGGCTCCGAAGAACGCGCGGAAGAAAGCCGGCGTTCATGCTCTAGAGGTAACTGGAGGTTCGAAGTACAACAGGTGCATGGGATACACAGCTCTGATCTAGCGCCTGGAATCCCTAACGTAATCGGTCTACCTATCTAGTGCCTTCTGCTGTTGGAGAAAACCGTTCACGTCTTGAAAGATCTGAAATAACGGAGTCGCTATACGTAGCGTCTACCAAGAACAACAGCAAGCGAGTTAGAGTAAGAGAACTGGCTGGCGGTAAGACCCGTCAGTACAAGCTGGGGGAGAGAGCACAGGGAGGAGCTCGAGGCAGACTTCATATGCTGTGCAACATCCAGCCATTCACCAATTTTCCTGTAGTTTGCACGCGCTGACTGGTGGAGATTGGAGTACAAACACGCGCACAGAAAACCCATCAACGTGCAAATGTTCTTCCTATACATGCGAACCAAGCGCTGCCAACACACGTGATCAACTGTGCGAATAGTCGTACTTCTGTATATGTCCACACAGAGAAACCAGCACAGATATTACTACATATGAAGAGAACGAACGAAAAGTGATGCGCGCACGCACCCCTTGGTTTTTGCTTGGCGGCCCACTGTATGCAAGAAAGAGCCTGTTGTCGCAGCGTAGTCTCCAGATCTGTTCTCCTCGCGACGGTCTTCAAAAGAAAATCAAGAACGGTTAGTAGCTCAGCGTCCTTCATGGAGAAGGTCTCGTTACTAAGCTGTCCCAACAGAACAAACAAGTCTGGCACGTGACAGTGATCTTACACTACCGTTCACCGCGACGCCACAGCCAGTCCATTGCACGTGCTCCTTTCCACGACCATAAAAAAAACCAGGTGAAAACTCCAGAGACACCACAGAGAATGCCGACGCATTCTACAAACACACATGCACCCGTCCTGACTACAAGGATGCTTGCTCATGCCTGCGCAGGTATACGGACGCGGAGACGAAGGCCGTACATACAAGCACAGTGACATCCAGCCCGCAGCTGAAACGCGTATCCGTCTGTTCTTGAGGAGTGTTGGGCTTGGATCAACCTTCAAACGCGGTACAGCCAACGTGAGACACACTGTGACGACCTGGTAGACTTCGGAATTCTGAGTCCTGGTAAAACAGCCCAAGAACCCAGTACAGCCTGCAACGTTCGGAAACCGCTTCAGGAGGAGACAGAGATTCTCAAGGGTCGAGTGAGCGTTCCACTTCACACTCTACTGGCGCAACGGTGAAAGCCCGGAGACGAGTGCGAGTCCGACAGGCCAGCACTACTATATACGAGGACCCCTTACCAAATCATCAATGAGTTCAATGCCTGCGGAGGCCACATCTTCTTCACCTGCTTCCACGGCGCCTGCGATCACTTGCATGACTCTTGGGACGAGCACTGCAAGCTGCACAAGAACGGAAGAGGAATCGACCTGCTGACTGCGGGACGTGGAACGAGTGGCGCAGCCTTTGCATGTGCGGGTAGGGATACACACAGATACACATGAGTAAGAACGGCCACCCTTGTCAGCGGGAGTCTGGGGAGACTCTCTGGCATTCTGAGAAACCTGGACAAGCTGCGGGCAAAAGCGACTGCAACATAACATGTGTTGGCAGTGCAGCAGTGGACTCCTATGCTTCGCCAGTGTAGTCACGTATATGAACGATCTCTGGCTACTTCACGACGCGACGTGCCGAAAATCGCAACAGCAGCCTGGACACTGCAGAGCGTTCATCCAACACGTCTTTCCCATTGTTCATTCAATCTGCGAAGTCTGAAAACGGCACAGAGACGCGTTAAACGCATAGCAGACGACTACAAGAATGATAAGGTTTCGCACGACTGACTTGCTTCTGCTGTTGTGGCTCCCCTGCGAACTCAGCCAGTGACCGAAGGCCCTTTAGCGCCGAAAAACCCAGCGTGTTTCCCCCTGCACCGGCAGCGCAGGTGAAAGCTGAAGAGAAAGACAACAAGGACAACTCAGGAAGAGTTCACACTGTACATTCGCGCCGGCTGGCCATACCCACGCCCTGTTCGCAAGATTAAGGCCACGTACAGTAGGATATATCTGTCCGCCCGTGCTGAAGGTTCATGTCCAGGTGTCTGTCCAGACAAGATGAGCTGCGGGACTCTGTCAAGTTTTTCTCAAGTGGAAGTCTACAGTCGACGCCACCCCCCATTCTGGTGAGCCGTGTCACTGTGACCTCGGACTCCACTGCGCGTGTCCTGACCGTGTAAGCTCACATGAGTGCGGCGATGCCCAAGAGAGACAGGTGTCACCTCCGGTTGAGAGACAGACTGGGAGCTACAAGAGTGGGATTCCAACGTTTGGTCGTAGGCTCCTCTGCCACTTGGGCAAAGAAAGGCTCAACGTTTCCTTGGCTAGCCGAGGTAACCACGCTATAGCTGTAGTGAGGACGTCACAATGAAGATTCGAAGCAATACAGACGACTTGAGCACCCTCGCTGTGCCTATACGAGTACCAATCACAAGCCAGACCACTATACACGACATTAGTACTGCCCGCAGACAAACCATAAAAAAAATGTTCGTTCAGCTGCGGCTGGTCTCGTCTTTTAGACCACACTTCTGTAAGCAACAATTCAGTTCTGAGACAATCAAACCATATGCGACACGCGGACAATTGCTGTCTGAAGGCTAGCAGAGCACATGAGAACACGTCTAAACATCTGCCTCCTGTAGGCGCACACGCTATGGAAAACTAGTTACTATGTTTGACAACACACTCTGCCACTCACCGTGCCGAAAGACAGCGAGGAACGTGTCGAAGTGCTCTATCACGTCATCTTCCGAAGCCTCCGCTACGGCGACAAATGTGTCAACAGCGGCTATTTGCTGCTGAAGCTGCTGGGGATCTCCTCCAGGTTGAGGTGTCTGCATGGCAAGTTGGGAGAGTGCAGCAAGCAGCTCCTGTTTCTTCGTCTCTTGTAAGGTCGAGAGCCGTAAAATAGCGGCTAGCAAATGCACCACAGCGCGGCGAACTGCGGGCGAAGGCTCGTGAGTGCAGCGGGCTACGAGGGAGGTGATGAACTCCTTCTGCAAAGACAACAAACGCACGCGCCGCGTACGGCTCCAGTTTACCGGGGTCCCGTTGCACCAAGTTCACAGTAAGCTCGACACTGAACACATACACAACAGTGTAACTCCGCAGCGCCCTAACTCGAGGAAACACTACTTCTGAAGCGCCGATGTACACACGGCAATGTATTTGCTTACTAGCCACGGGATGTACACGTATACCAGACGGATTGTTTTGCGCGCATAATGCGGAGGCCAGTTACAGATGTACGCGGCGTCGGGTGCGGCACCTGGCGGGCGACCGTCTCTAACTTAACAGAAAGGGACGAGACGAAACTCCAGAGGCCGGCAGGAGAATTTGAAAAGACAAGACTCTAAAGTAGGATCTCCGGACCGACAGTTTGTGGTCAGGGGACGTGACACAGGTTTGAGCTGCTGCCACAAACTATTCAGCTCAGACACGAAGTAAAGACCCGGATACGCTGAATGACGGTAGGGCCAGAAAAAGGAAAAAAAAGAGAGCTTCGCCTCACGACAAGAAAACTACGGCAACATCGCGCTCATTCGATGCACCGAAAAGGACAAGAAAAGGAGGAACTGGCAGCACCCTACGGCAGGAGATAAACCTGTACAGAGAAAGAAAGTCCTTCACTTTCTTGCACGATTTCTCGAAAGACGGCTATCTGTTCCCGGATGCGTACGCGAGCACGTCCCTGCTTTCATGTGGGGGCTACCCGCTGACTCCAGCTCCCCTCTCGTTCGTTCCAGGACTGCGTTCAGCGTGCCGAGAACGTGGTGAATCTGTTGTCGGCTGGAGTAGTTGCTTTGAAGACCCCGTCTGAGCTTGACCAAACAAAAAAGATACTTGCCTGCTCATTATCATCAAAACAGGTCATAGCTCTGGCGATTTTACGCCTCAGCAGCACAGCAGCGAGTTGCCGGACCTCATCTTGACGGCCCTCCACAATTTGCTTCGCCAGGAGACAATAGGCGAGGCGCTGCTTTTGTTTTTCAGGCTCCTGCAAAAGCTGCCGCAGCTGCTCGCTTGCTTGCTTCACCCGCGCTGGATCAAGTGAAGCAAGCAAAAGCTGCTCGAGCTGCCTCTGGAGATCTTCCATGGCGGGTACACAGGCCACAGCTGCAGACATATTGGCTGCTACACCAGGCACAACACGCAGGCCTGCCAGTACAGAATCACGCAGGATATACCCTGGTTCAGACCGGAGGCCCCAGACGTTCAGTAGAATACGGAGACACTGACACGCCAGCCAAAGAAACAGTCAGGAGCTGCCTGAGAACACCGTGTCTACCCGCATACTCAAGAACTGGCGCCTGGCTTCCGTGAGGACTGGCGCCCCGACACCACGCCGGGCAGTTCTCGGCCCCAACAAAAGCAACCGGCAAAGACTTCCTTAGTCCGACAACGGATCCGGGTGTGCTAAGGGACACCGAGTTGAGAGGCCTGCATGCATTAGCCTTCGCACGAAGAGAGACACGCCCAGCGGCGTGCGATCATTCCTTAACAAAGAGCAGTCGGCAAGGACGGCGCGCTCCCAAAATCGCCCGTTATAGAATCAGCGCGTGAACCTTGTTCTGCTCGCCGCGGTTGCTCTGAATACCCTAGCACGCGCTGAGTCTGTTTGAGGAAGAATACCACTCCCGTATAAACGGAGAGGAAACGACAAAATAGCAGCCCGGGAAAAGGCACGCAGAAGCGCAGATCGCCAGTTACAGAAGAGGCCCACTCGACCCACTGCGGCCGCAATGCAAACAGTCTCAAACCAGTTAAGAAGCAAGATACTATTCCCCACTTGCTGCTTCGTAGGGACGCAGAAAGTTGCATGCGAGAAGGTCACCTGGGGGGTGAAGGCCGCAGGCAAGTCCTCGGCTGGGAAAGCCGCTGCGGTACAGAGGAAAGCCAAACAGCAAGAGAACCAGCCCCTGAAGACGCCGCGAGGTCTTTGTCAGCCGCACTCGGAAAGAGTTTCAGGCCGGTGAGGGATTCATTCGCGCACCGGCCTGAAACTCGTTCCGGTGCGCGAATGAATCCCGCACCCAAGCCCTGACTGGAGGCGAACCTGCTAACTGGACTGTGAAAACATGACGACACACCGGAACGCCGTTACCGCCCGGCACTGAGTCAGACTGGAACCAGCCTCGGCGCGAACTTGGCCATGTTGGGTCCCGGTGTTGGCTGTCCAGTGGAGGTCGTATGGCGCAGCATTGCCCATCGCATGTGGCACCTCGTCTCATGTCCATGGAGTACTTTGGCGCGCTAATCCCGAACAACTCGCGGATCCAGTGTGAGTCGACTCGAATGCAAGCAGCGCCAGCACCTTGTCGCCGTGTTGATCACGCCGGGCGGCTGCCTATAACATCTGCTGCCATTCGTAGAGCTGTCTGCCCCAGCGTATGACCGAACAGAGTGAGGGCAACTGTGCCATGAAACGGCAAGTCTGTATCACACGCTTCTAAGGAGCGCAACACGGAGCGGTCCTCCCCAGTTTTGCTGGGGCAACACGGGAGATCCTCCGTCGTGTCGCCGCCGAAGCACGAATCTCGCTCGAGCCAATTATTCTTGACACGCACCCCGTAAATCCAAGACGCCGGCTGTCGTGGAGGCCAGCAGTCCGCGGTCGAAGAACTCTCTCAACCTGCGCGATGAGCTGGAGGTGTGCTGCCAGCTGAGTGAGACAAACGCTGCAAGGCATGAGTTTCTGAAAACCGCAAGCACAGTAGCTGCACGTTCAACGACTGTGCTACCGCCAGTATCCACCGTGTCGCGTGCAACGCGAGAGCGAACTACTGAAGCAAATGAGAGCCCTCTTACTCTCAAAGCTTCACACCGCTGTTCATCTCCCACCCTGAGCGCGCCTGTGATTGCTGCTGCGGGACCCGTAGATCCTCTGCTTTCCTTGTGCGGAGAACTGACGGAAAAACACGTGCAGAAAGTTCTTTCCGTAGGCTACGTACATGCTTCGGCGCAGCTGTTCTACCAGACTAGGACGACGCAGCGCTACAAGAACTGTAGGCGCCACATTTGCGCTACTCCCAATAGTCGCACTGGGCTGGCGCGGGAGGCGATTGCGTGGCTGCTTACGCAGATATCGAGCGATCCGACTGTCTAGGGTCAATGCTAGAGCAGCGAGTCTGCAAATAGATCTCAAACGATCGGGCGCAGCAGGTCAGAGCAGTGTCGAGTTCCAAGACAATTCGCTTGCAGGACACGTTTCTGGATGTGGCTGCGTAACTCATTCTTGCCGGGCCAGTGTTGTACTGTACCAGGATGACTGCCGACAGGAAGGGACCAGGTGCGAGCCCATTCCGACTGATGGGTCTCACACTTGGTGGCGTCGCCAGCTCTCATCGAGCAAGCCCGGCCGGGCCGGGAACACGCCACCGCGAATTAGATTTTCCCCTCGAGAAACTGGATGACAGAGAATCCCCTGTTTTGCCACTAACTCTTCTTTTTGGGGCCGTCTTTAGCTATAGTTCAGCTGCTTGGAAAGCCACTTGTTTCCCGGGGCTGCAAAACGTTTGAATCCAAACAACGGCTGGCCGATCCCGCCCTGACTGTGGCTAGTCCTGCGCACGGGGAACCCCCCTGCTTCGTGCACACCTAAATCACGAGGTCCTCGGTCCGCGGAGCAGCCGTGCGTGCCGCCACACTTTCTCCTTACGTCCGTGGACGAAGCGATTTGCGTAGGGGGGCGATTCCCCTCTAAAGAGACGTCCCGTAGTTATCTTGCTGTGGCGGCGTAGAGCCAGACCTGGCGCAAGGAGCTATGCTAAACAATGTCGCCCTCAGGAACCTGGAGGTCTCCGTTGTTGCCGGTGCTCCGGAGGCCCCAACATGGGTTCGCGGCGGTTTGGTGTTTCTCGGTGTGCGCTGTGTTCGGAGTGCTTTCGTTCATCGTCTGGGCCCAGCACTGTCAGGCGGTCTCCACCGGAGGCCCGTCTCCGAGTTATACAAATTACCAAGGTCGCGCAGGGTGGCCCCTAGACTCTGCGAACTCCGTCCGACACCTACGCACCCGCATCTCTCAACTGTCAAGCGCTAGTGGCGCCGAGAAACACAGGGAACGGATGCGCAGAAGTTCTCTCTACTCATTCGCACAGGTAAGCGGTCGACCGCGAACGCTTTTAAACCCCCACATTTGGCCGGCTGTCTCTCAGTCAGGAGGGGCAGTGACAGTGCCTAGCGCCATAGGGGGTGGCTGGGATCAGCGTGGCGTCGATTGCACACGAAAAGGCCGGCGCCGGTCACCAAGAAGTCTGTGGCTGGCTGCGGCACTCTACTTTTGTCGCCGTCCCCACGCTCTAGACCAGAAGCTGTGTCAGACGGATATGCAAGAAACCCTGTCCAGACTCCCGCGCGCCTGTTTTCCTTTCCTTCGAATGTGTTTGCTTCCACGGTGGTGCAGCGGCGTCTTGGCCGCGTCCTCGCTGCGAACATGAGAAGGGAGGCGCTAGGCAGCCGAAATCCCTCGGGACTACACTTGCAGGTAGGGGCTGCTACGCTGTCCCAGTCGAATTACACAGTGCGGCGGCTTCTCGGACTTTCCTGGGCTGCGGCGGACAACTGGCTCCTATGACGTGCTGGCTGGAAGCATACTGCTGCCGCTAAAAACACCGGCAGGATCTACCATAAGTACCTGGTGAAGAAAGTGTCGTGCTCGGCAGATGAGGCTGAACGAGAGGGCCGTATGTACGATTATAGTGTGTGTACGATTGTGCGCTTGCACTACCTCATTTGCTCGTGGCGGCTGGAGATCGGAGTTTTGCTGCTCCTTTCCTCTGCTGCAGCCTCCTGTTGCGGCCGGTGCAGCCGCAAGACCCCCGGGGTTGCCTACTCCGGGAACGGAAAACGGTAAGGTTTTTCTTTCTCAAAAACGGCGGGCACAGCAGAGAAACTGGGCCCGAAATTCTGTCAAGTCCTGTCGAAACCACTGCTGCCGGTGTTTTGATTCAGTTGTTCCGCCCGGCGACCGAGGGCTGCAATCTATGGCGGAGTCAAAACTTAAGGAGGAGGTTGAGAAAAAGTCCGCCTACCGCCGGCTTCTTGACAGTGTGAAGGACTCTATCAAAGTTGAAAGCTTCAAGCCCAACCTATCAAATCGTAAGCTCCGAGACACAAAATTGGAGCCAGCTCCAGGTACCATCGCGCCCGCGTACACCCTTGCTGTGCCGTATTTTACGTGTAAGCCTCTTGTCCACACCTGCCCCCCACCCTGGCAACGGTTATTGGGGCTCTTAGAAATGTCGACCGTTTTCAGCGGTTGCTTGCGCCGGGCGCTTTCAGAGGCCGCAGCTATCAATGCTTCACACATTTGCATAAAACGGCGCTTGCCGGGCCTCCTGAGGAAGTTGGAATACTTCCTCGCTCTACCTTTATCCGTACAAAGCGCGACTGAGGCGTCTAGGTCCACCGCCAACGTGCCCCCCTTTCCGTGATGCGGAATGTCAAGCAGAAATGAACTGCGTGGCTGCGTGCTTCTCAGCAATGTGCCCGTACATCGAGTCCACTTGGAGCAAATGTGCAGGCGGATCCTCGCTCGGTGTCGGGACGAAGTTCAGAGTTTCCGTCAGAAACGTTGGCGGCAGCTGCGAGACAAGTGTGAATCAAATGACGTGCTCTCCCTTTGGCGACCGCACTGGTATGGTGTGCAATCCGGGGTCATCTTTGAACCTGACAGATAAGCGGTCGAGCGACTGGGCCTCAGTTCTCCAGCCAATACCACACTCCCATGTAAACTTGCTGGGATTGCAAAGCGATAAGATCCACGCGCGTGCGTTGGCTGCTCTGCAGGGACAAAAAATGTTGGACAAGAGCAGCCGGCGTCTGCTGCGAATCTCTATGGATCAGGTTGGCTCAAGGCGACTCCTGCGGACACACGAACAGCAAAATAGAAGTGGCCAGAAACGAACTTCTACAGGCGGCCCGGTCGCGGGCCACCCACAAGCGACGTCAGCACGTCGAGTACCTGTGAATGTGTGCACACATAGCCGGGGACCACACGCCTACGCGGAGCTCGAAAAGCGTTCCCGGAGTGCAAGGAGCATGTGATCTATTCGGATGGCGTTTTTGCAGATCTCAAAATAAACCTCCATCCACAGCAGAGGACGCCGAGTTCGCCGCCTCGTCTTCCAGAACGCAAGCCAGATATGTCGGGTAAGGATACGGTCTCCATGGTCTCTTTCTGTCGCGGCGCTCTCGTGAAATTCCAGACCATACCCCAAATACTCTGCGCACTTTCAGCCCTTTGGTGCTCTTGCTTTGAGTCCGCTCAACGGAGGCGTCATTGCGAGCGATGCCAATTTGGAGCTCCGGTACGAATCAGTCTCGCGTGGTCCACATTCGCCGTAGACGTACTACTGGGGCTACTTGGACAGAGGGCCGTATACGCCCAGATTCTGAGTAACACCCTGCAACATCGGAACAGTCCGGCGCTGGTCCTTTCGTCGGTGTTTCTTGTGCTGTTGCGCAGCCTGGGCACCCGTGAAGGCTCCGACGGCTCGCAGCGAGACGCCCCAGCAACCTTCTGGTACGCGGTTTCCTATGTCGGACATGCTGGAGAGACAACCAGGAGGTACCGAGGTTGTCTCCGCGCACGGTGTCATGCGTAGGTAACGTTGCAGTGTTGACAACTGACCGCGGTTGCGGCGCATCGCATCGATGTCGAGTGGAGATGATAGCTGGTAACAACTCTAGTTCATTTGCACGCCCGAAAGCACATGCTCCAGCAGAAAAGCCCCGGAGTCGAAACCACTGACTCAGGCTTGTTAGTCACATCGGTGGCGCTGCACGGAAGGGACCAGCGAAGGTGACGTGTCACATCTGAGTCATGTCAGGCTACGTGTACGTGCAGAAGCTGCGTCACAGAACAGGACTAGGCTTCTTGCGTGGCTGTGTCTACGTGTTCGGGGCTGAGTATATCATTGTTTGATCACCAGTCTCAGCTGTAAGAGCTGGCACCAGAATGCCAGCTGGGCTGCGCGACATCGCTCAAGATTGCTCGCAGTAGACACTATGCCAGCTAGCGCGGCGCCAAGTCCGGTCCTAGGTTGGCTGCCAGCAACGGACAAAGCGTGATGGTCCAGCGAAAGTGTCGCTGTTCAGCATATGAAAAGCTGCTGCGATAGTTTCCCGTACTTGCCCAGCGTGCCTTTAATGCGTGCAAAAAAGTCAATACTTCGAAAGAAACGCGAGTTCCCAGCACAGCCGCAGGGTACTCCAAGGAGTGCGTTGTTTGCGGCTGCGGCGTGCACCATGCCAGGTTCGGAGGCGGCACTGACTGCGAAGGCAGAGAAACTGCTTGCCCTACATATCAGCAAACACATCCAAGCTCGGGGAAAGGCGTTCGAGAGAGTTGCCCCGTCAATCAAAATTGGCCGTGTCTGGCCCGACCCATTGAACCGTAAGGGTTCCCACCGCTATTTGCCTTCCCAGTGTGGTGAGAAGGCAAATAGTGCCTTACTGGGACAGCTCAAGTCATGGCATACTAACGAACCGTTCCAATGCCGAGCCCAAGCAGGCCCAGTAGCTGCACCAGTCTTCACTGGCCACGCGTTCGCGGCTTGCACCCGCCTTCAAGTTCTTTGATATCAAGAGTTACCCGCAAAGCGCCTCCACGTGGTGGTCTGTGCGGTAACATTTCTCGTACGTGCAGCGGATTGTCCCCACGTGGACTCGACGTGGAGTCATTGTACTGGAAGCTGCTCTCAGGGGGACGCCTTTCGAGTTGTGGTGAAGCGAGCGCCTGATAGCCAATGCAAGTCCTCCCTGTTCCGCAGTGACTGTGTCCAGGTATCCGATTGCAAAGGTGGGTGCGTCACTCCTTGCACTCCGCCCCCCTCCGGAGGGCCTGCGCACCGAGTGGTCGATTAACAATTCTTGGCGCCTGTAAGTTTGCGCCAACGCGAGCGGGGGAGAGAGCTGTGCCGTGGGCACTCACTAAATCCCGTGAAACACTGAACTTGAACAGCGTTAGTAACCCCCAGCTTCAGCCGTGGGTAGTTCTGACTGTGCTGGATATTGTTGAAGTGCATCCTGAGGAACGGGTTGCAGGCTGAGAGGCCACGAACTCCCAAGAAGCGCACGACGAGGCACCTTTCGCGTATCCGTGCTTTCGCAGATCCGCTTCGCAAGTGGAGTCTCCTGCAAGTCAAGCATCCAGCCGACCTACCCGGCAGTGTGTTTCGGGACCTAGCAAACAAGATTCCTCATGAGTCGGAATGGGGACAAGGTAACCAGGTTACTGACGCAGCTTCGAAATGTCTGGCAACTACTGCTGACGCAGGCTGGCAACACATCGGCTGCCGAAGGGGGGGAGAGCTGTGTCGCTCGAATCCAGCGCATACAGGCGCAGTACTGATTGCTGCTCTGTGAGGCCGGCGCGGAACAGACTCTGCCACCGACTGGTTCGCCTTGCTACATGAACGGCGCTCTAGAGAGCCCGAAGATGCAGTTGCTTCGAACCTCGTACACGGTTCTGGCGTATTTTCTTTTTCAGCGAGCGCAGATTTCCCAGCGTCGTCTTTTCAAACCACTTGGTCCATCCGACATTTCGAGGGCAAAGCTCTGGAAGATGAGGAGTGCGGCTTGGCCATGAGGTCTCGGTTTACACTCAAGGAGGTGTCACGAGTGGGCGGAAGGTACCTCTCGAATACGTTTGAGCACGGGCCGGCATCGAAACTCTGCTTACAAGGTAAAGGCCGACAGCAGTGACAGAAAGATTGGCTGTGCCGATGAGGAAGCGTACCTGGGTGACGCTAGGGCACTCCGTGACCTTTCAGCAAGGCGATACTGAAGGCTTCGGCGACACCACGCCGTCGCTGCACAATTGCACTGTCTCCCACGCGTCTGCTCTCCGCGTGGGCTTGCGCGCACAGCCGACCATGTGCTCGGACCTGCGACTGACTTGTGACCATGTATGTAACATAGAACCCGTCAGGTCTTTCACGAGCGCGGCAACTCTGTCTGGTCGTCCGACTGTTCACGCTGAACATGTTGCCCCACCACCTCCGGCGGCTATTAAGCTCTCTCCTGCTCAACAGAGGGACTTCGACCGGTTCAAGGAGCAAATTGCAACGGGGGCAGTTCGTGTACCTGCGGTGTTGCTTAGGCAGCTGAAGCCTGCGCGATACGTTCCGAGTACCGCTCACCGTAAGCTGTTGACGTGCCTTCTATACTTGAGTTATTGGGCAAGAGCAAGCCATGAGATTCCTAGGGTATTTCTTATAACAAGTCCGGCAGTGGCGCGCACCCAAGGAATCACTGAGTACACTTACGTGCAGCATCATCTTATTCCAATCAAGGTGGCAGAAGCGTAGTTTTCAGCAGTTTGATGCGCCTCGATTGCGGAGCTCACAACGACTAAGGACGCGGTTTTTGGTGGCCAACGGGCGGCGCGGTACTAGCACGCTGAATGAGTATCTGAGTGTAGCTTTCCATCGGAGTCCCCACTCAAAAGGGTCCTGTTCAGTTTTTGGCTATGCTCTGTAGTCAAACGAACAGCCGCTGTAGTATAAGAAACCGAACCTGTTGGTGCTTTCAGCCGACTGTCCCGAGATTGACTCCACACACAGCGATTGCGATGCTCGCTGTAGCCGGGGTACAGCATATATGCTGTCGGTTCGGTTCGAGCGAGGTCGCTGCGTCGCGAAAGCAGTGGAGCTGCCCTGCAAGGACTTCAGCAGATGTTCAAGTAAGCTCCGTGCTTTCCTGGCGCTGACGTCAGCAGATTCAGGCCGCACTCAGTTCAAGTGCTTCCCAGTCTTCACCGCTCCACTGCTCGTAGCTCCGTGCAAGAACGACTCTCGGCTGTCCCCACAGGTGTGACTGTCGCTACTCGCGACATTCGTTTCAGGTCCCAGTTTGCGGTGGGAACTGCTATCCAAGAAGGGAACGCCAGAACTTCCCCCGGGGCAGGCCGAGGAGCTAGCAAACATGATTCCAGGGACGGTCCCCCTGAGGCCAGGTGAGCAGAACAGGTGGCAGAGAACAGCCCTAGCGAGCTACGTGCCACGCAAGCTAAAGGGAACCCGGTGTCGGCTGCATCCAGACTCCGCCAGCCTATGCTTTTCGTGGGTTGCATGTTGGAGAAATGGTGAAGATGGCACCGGAACTAGGGGCACTGACTGCAGCTCGGAAACCCCAAGGCGCCGCCTAGCATCTGTCTTCCGGTTCGGCCAGCGCGGACTGTCCCCGGACAAGAAAAAAAAAAGTTATGAACTCTGCTGTGACATCGACGCCGTTCAGATCCGCAGGACTCCCACAACCTCTGCTCGGTGTTCAACACAGCTCTTTCGCGACGATACAGAACGAGTGGGGATGGGCCCATGGGCGACTCCGACTGTGGCAATGGCTATCGGAACTATCTTGCAAGCGGAATCGACATGAGAAGAGGAGAATGTTTTTTCGTACTGATAGCAGTTGATGATTCTTCTCTCTGCCAGGGTGAGTGTTGAATCCAGATACATGTGGCCTGAACCGGAAAACCCCACACTTTTACAGGGGCACTATCATCAGCCTGCGGGACTGAAGTTTATCCGGCTCCTGCAGCCCTTCACGCGCCTGGGAGTTCCCTGATTAGTTTGTCTCGTTTAATGAAAGTTCAATCTGGGCACCATTTGCCGGGGCTGTGCTGGGCAGCGCAAGAAATTTGCGTCCGATCTTTCTTGTGCCTTTTCCGTGCAGCTGATTCGCAACGCTTCAATACAGGTAAATCCGTGGATCCCGTCAGTAGTAGCTAAACAGGAGATGACGAGTGCGCGCGGCAGGAAGCCCGGAGAAGTCAGGTCCGCATCCGGTTGTGATCGTGTTCCCTTCAGTGATGCTGAGTCGGCACAACGAGCTTCGTCAGCAATACGGGATTCCCCCCTTGAAGCATGACAGTTCGCTGCAGCAGTTCGCTGAGTACTGGGCGCATCAGCTTAAAAAAACGCACCAATGCAACCTGGAGCACTCGACTTCGACAATGCACTCAGCCGTAGGTGACTTGCTTGCTGACTAGACTCGACCTACTCGACTCGTTGCCTGCGTCGCTTGCCGCACAAGTCTGGTTACCGCCCCAGAGCTGGAAATTGTATTCACCGGCGCCTGGGCTCTCCGCTGCGTGCAGAGTCCAACATAGGTAGCGCGGGCAGAGCAATGTGGAAACTAATCTACAGTCTTCCCGGACCTTTAGCCTGAGAAGGGAGTGTACTGCGTCCAGGGTCGCAGCAGCTGTCAAGTTATAAACAAGCACAGCACAAGTCTTTTCACTTGAGCGACCAGACGTAGTTTCAGCGGCTCACATGCGAACGCCGCTTGGGCTCACAAGCTTTGCGGGACAAGACCGAATGGTTTGGTGGATAAAGCCATCACATCTTTCGCTTGATAGAATGAGATAGCTCGCTGGCCATGTGGTCTTGTGGGGTGGAATCCGAAGACGCTGCTTCCGTGGAACTCCAGAGTTATATGGGGGAAGTGTTAACAGCTGGCTCTCTGGTCAGCGGTAAATGGCACATGAAGCGATACAGTCGTGCATCGATGGACCATTCTTGTGCACTGTCTTCATCTCCTGCCGCAGTTTACCAACGCGTTTAGTGACCTAGGGGAGAATCTCTGGGTGGGTTGCGTCCGGGGAGACCCAGTGTGGGAGAACGCCGCGAACGATTGGTTCACTGAAGTTTATTGCTATCGGTAAGCCGCGTACACACCTGGTCATATCCTGAGTATCAGCTGAACTCTCAGAATGAACCTTCTGGCCCCCGCTGCCACCGAACTCAGCACAAACCGCACAGACGTCATACGGCGAAACTACACAGCCTGACGACACAGCAGTCGAACCGCAGATATCACAGTGATAGCAACCGCCTCCCCCTAGTTTATGAAAGCCCGCGCGGCACCCCAGTAATGCACTTGCCTCTGGAGATTTGTCAGAACAAGGCAGACTGCCGGTTTGTTTCCATTCGAATCCAGTGCCAAGGCCTCTGATCTCTATTGGAGTATTTGGACCGGGCCTGCCCGAAGCAACTTCTCATCCAGAGGAGGGTGGGTAAGGCCCTATTCGGATGTCGGTGCTAGAGCATAGTACTCTTAGCATAGTCGTTCCCTGCGACCTGGGGCTCTCCGTGTCAACACAGGGCTTCCTTACTTTTGTTCTGAACAGGTATGGGAAAATCGGCAACCGCTGCACAGCGGACAAGTTCGAAAACTGCGATAACTCAACTCACCGGGAAGGGGTGATGGTTGGTCATTTCACCCAGGTGATGTCGGACAGATCAACCCACATGGGCTGCGCGTCTTTGCTGTGCGATTCCCTCTGCCAAGATAAAGGCCCTCCTAGAAAGAAGTTCCTTGTTGTGTGCAACTACGGCCCTGGTAAGCCACCAAAACCACCCACTATCGCTCCGCTTCCGCCGTCACCGTAAGCTGTCTCGAAGACGGAAACAGAGGCAACCGCACCGTCGGTCCACTAGAACGGACGAACAGAATAGCGATGAAGTATGGTCCTTGTAGGGAATTACTGTGCACTCCGGGGTTTCGATGCTACGCCTATCGCATTCTTGCAGGAGGCAACATTATCGGTGTTCATCCTTTCAAGTTGGAGCACGCACAGCGACTGAACAGCCTGCTGAAGGGAACCCACGTTCTACCTCCTGCCCCGGAAGATCCCGGGTCGACAAAGCAATGCGAAGCGAGGCATCGTCAGTTCAAGGTCGAAAAGCCCAAAAAAAATAATCTCTGAGAACCGATGCTCACAGGGCTCGTGCCGCTTTGAGTTTTCCACGCACCAGGGTTCCGACAGCGAGTCGTGGTCTTTCGATCTTCAATCTGCTTGAACGTTGCAACACCAGTGGGACGCCATGCTAGCAGAAACCCCACAGTAGTTGTCTCAGTGTGTAGGACGAAATAGAGAACGGATGGGTCGAAGAAACCGCACAATGGCTACCTTCGTGTGTAGGATGGAAGCTTCGAGTGTGTAGTATGGAAATTGGGAGTACGGAGGGGCCGAGACCAGCGTCTTGTCGGTTGCGTATTAGCTGAGCCAAATCTCCGAAGCTGTGCGACTAAGTCGCCGGAGTACTCCGGTGTTGTCTCTTCGTGGCAGCCATGTATCTATCTGTGGTTGCTCTCCAAGTCTTTCCTGTGCCAATTGAGTTCTCTAGGCACCAAGTGACTACTAGTGTCGTTTTACTGGAAGTGCGCTGCTGGTAAAATCGCCTATTGTGTCAGCCCTGGGTCAGAAAAGACAGTTGCTACAAAACCTCGGTGATGCAGCTTTCCGCGGTGACTGCTTAACGTTGAGGAAAGATCCTAATTCGCTTGCCGACACTACGTGAAAGGCAACCTGCTGCTGGAAATCAAAAGGAAAAAAGAAAAGCAGGATGCGCGGTTCACGAGCAGCGACTTCGTAGAAGACAACGACCGACACCCGAAGGCTGGTACTTGAGACGAAAACCTTGTCGCCTCTGTGCCATACTCTAAGCTACCTCGATGCGCTGTCGTGTCTATAGAACTAGGACCTCCAAAAAAGCCGAGCATAATGTCATGTTCGGTTGAGCAGGTAGCTGCATCTGATTTCGTGACTGCCACAGTAAACCGACGGGCATTTACATGGAGTCAGTCGACCCGGAGCGTACACTGAACCTGCAAACCTTCGCCAGATTTTCATTGACAATGCTTGTGTGACGAACTCAGTCAGGAATGATGCGCGGCTTTTTATATTACGCGACTGACAGGAACAAGTGAATTTGAGACAAGCGGCGGTGATCCAGAGCTTTTTGAAAACATATCCACCCTGAATGCGAAAAATAAAAAAATCATGCTCCTCATCCAAGCGGAAGTCGGACTCAAAACAAACCAAGGAAAACAAAGCCACATTCACTGGCTCTCAAATTCACAGACAGAAGTCCATGTTTCAAACACCTGCAAAAGAAGCAAGGGAGCCTTCCAGCGACAAACCGTTCGCTTGCAGACTTCAGGCACGGCTTCTCTAATTGTGCAGGATTCAGTCACACTGGTGCTGATAATTGCTGCCAGACTTCGCCTGGTCAAATCACTCGTAACATTTTTTCTCTAACGGTGGGCTCCACTCCAACGTTTTGGGGGGCAGACGGAAAAGGCATTAGAAGCAAGCAGATGGCAGCAGGCTGGAAAAACACTACACCTTTAGCCATCGAGCCCTTGAAAAAGTCAGACCTGAGAATATACCAGCTTCACATTGTATCCCCAAGAAACGGCTCTCAGCGGTTTTCTTTTGGCCTGCACGTTCTTCAGTCTCCCGTTTGCTGCCGGATAAATCTGGCCCGCTGCTCACCCTGCCGGCGATCATGCTTCTCCAGTACTGATTAAAGACAGTATATCATCGGCATGAGACTCGGCAAGGTTCGAGGCGACCTTCTCGTCTTCGCCATTCTCCAGACTTGAACGTAGTTTCTCAACTTTTTGTCTCTCCTTCAACGGGCGAGTCCCGGCAAGGCCGGAGTCCGAAAAATATACCTCCGATTTACGTCTCGATCCAGCATCGCCTGTAGAGCGTCTCCTTGGACTGTCTATGCCGCGGCCTCTAACAGGAGTCGGGGGGCAGGACGTGTCTCCGGTTGTTGTAGTGACGAGGGGTGTAGAGCGCGATACACTTCCTATGCTCTTGCCGTCATGTAAGGGTGAAGGAGGTACAGTTGTCGGCGCCGAACCGGACACATCTTCATCATCGTATTCGTAGTAATACTCGGCGGCAGTAATGCATTCCCTGTAATCATCGATTGTTTGTTGCAGACGCTCATCGGCCTCCTGAAACTGACCTTCTTCTAAACCCTCGGAAACGAACCTGGAAGCAAGGGCACAGACCAAGCGCGACCGTCCAAGGAGGACCAACGCCGCATTGACGTGCGCAAATATCGTAAGAAAAAGACCCGAAGACTAACGCACCAGCTCTTGCTGCCTCACACCCCCGTACTACGTTTAGTTCCCGTCAATCGCGTAGCCGGCTACGGGTGGATGCACTGGAACGTAGCATCAGACAAGGGGGCTACATGAGCCGGAGAGCTACACATCCTGCTGGCGCAGCCTCGCAGAGGACCCAGGCGAATGCGAACCCGCATAGTCGCCGTTGCAGCTTGCAATGTGATACACAGATAAGCAGGACTTTCTCTGTATGATACGAGTATGAGATTCGCCGACGCATCTGGTGAACCGGCGAGTCCACCGTGAGACATCGCTGCAAATCAGCTTAGTGACACGAATTTCTCACGGTGCACAAACGAGACTCCTGCACTGGTGACGGCTGACCGGGGTCTTGACGGGTATTCTACCTACCAGTGCACAAAAGCCCTCTTCTCGATCATCTTCCGCATATTGGAAAGCGTCGTTTCAAAAACGTCTGAAACGGCTGTATTGTTCGTGAGCACGCAGCATGACGCATAGGCCGGCGCCAGCTCAGACTCCTTGCTCACACACATCAGCCTGTTGTTGAGGCTACACTTGAAACCCGTGGGAACCCAGTCTACGAAGTTTACTGCGCGGCTCTGCTTGACCGCTGCAATTCCTTCCTGCACGTTCCGTGGAGTAACGTCTCCTCTGTGCAGAACGAAAAAAGGCAGACGCATTTGCTCCATGACACGAAACATGGACGAACTTATCAGGAAAATGATGTATCTGCAGAGACCGGTAGAAAGCAGCAGCTCTGCAAAGCCAGCCACCACCTACAACCAGACAAGAGAACACGACCCGCCGGTCCCTCACGTAAGAAGTACCTATGGGATGCGCCAGAGAATGATACTGCACAAGCGGCTACCTTTGTGGCTCAGCCACCTGCTACAGCTCACCCCAGCTGAGTAACTGAAAAGACGGCGACACAGGGGCACAGCTGGTGACAAGAGAGAGTCTCTCTTCCCCTGCCAACAAACTGACGCTTGTGTCTTTGGGAAGAACTCGAACAGTGAGGACCTTCTTCTCTGCCAACCCTTGCCAGGGCTGAGGCGACCATCGGATACGAAAGAAGACCGGCGAAATCCGTTTGACACACAAAATCATGAGACATAGGCGAAACAGGGGGGGTTGGCTACCTCGCAGGTAAGTGCCACACGGTCGTTGGCTTCCGCTACTTGGGCTTCTTCAGTGTCTCTAGCACCAACAGCTCCGCTAATACTGGTTTCAGGGTCCTCCACACATATGAGAGTTCTGGATCAAGAACCACCAAACTGCGATAATCTGATGCTCTCGCCAACACGGCTGAGCGCGTGTCCATGCAGAACTTGTTTCTACACAAAAGCTCTTCGAGCCGGCTTGGCTCTGTCCTGCACGGCAGGGCTATAGAACAGCGCTGCTTCCGGGGGAGCCAGGTGACCAGTATAACGCACACGTCCTTCTGGCGACTGGTGCTGCGGGGCTGCTAGCTGTGCACATGGCCTGAAGAGCGGCCACAAGAAGGAGCCTTGACGCACCTTTTTGCAGGACCGCGACAACATACGAGTAGTCTGCCTGTCTATAACCCCAGCTAACATGAGACTACAGGATGCAATGGTGTGTGCCTGTGGTTTTTGTCGTGTCTCCGCCGGCTTGCTTTTCCACAAGCTCCTCTCTCCAAGTGCCCCTCACCGGTACATGAGGTGACAGGCGATGAACCGGCCCTCCCCGCAGTTGACTCCAGACATGCAGCGAGACGGCAGAAAGCACTCCAAAGTGATGTCCTTCGTCGATGCGCGGTTGTAGCGATACTTCCGCCTGTTTACCACTGGCGCCAGCGAAGCCGTGAGGAAATTCAGCTCAGGAAAGGGCACTGTATTTACCAGTGTATGCTCAATCGTACTATTCAGAGATCCTCCGAACCGTGCTGATACTGTCGTTGCTGCGCGGAAAGAAAGCGCAAAGTTGAGAACACTTTTCTCCCAAAGTAGTACACACCAGCAGCTCACACGCAAAACACTACTGCGACTGCAGCCAGTGCGGGTTTTCTCGCCAGTAAGTTACTAGAGGTGCTTCTGTGAAGCGTCAACTAGCTCAAAAAAAAAAACACTGCCCGTCTGGCGCCGAATGCGTCCAACTCTCGATCACCCAGAGAAAATGTAAGCTGGCGCAGTACCCGCGTGCGCTATCCCATGCCAGTACCTGCCTGAAAGATGGTACGGTGGTCTACAGACAGCAATACTCTAACTGCTTTGCACATCACGGGTAACTCCACTTTCCAGATGTTTTCTGTCGAGGCTTGAATGACAACCGCTGGTAACGGGAGGCCTGTCGAGGCTGGCATTTATTGTCTGTGGCGTATGCTAAGAGGGTTCCCGCGAACAGCTGCTTACCCGAGAGGACCTGCGCGACGAGCTGGTTGAGGTTGCTATGAAAAACAGGTTCGACGTTGAGCAGGTTCTGGTTGATGTTGAAGAGTGCGGCATTATCCACAACAAGGGCAGCAGTGGAGTGTGCCGTCACAAGTGGAGACGCAAGCACTGCGTTGTACGGCTCCACAATGCTGGCCGTTTTGGATTCTGAGGGCCAAACAATAGAATCTAAAATATATTTCTTCCCAAAATGATCTGCGAGATTCTCCAGCAACAGCGACCCGAGTCCCGATCCCGTGCCCCCTCCTAACGCCCGGCACAAGAAGAAACCTGAAGGGGACAATGCACGGAAAAGCAAAACAACAGCGGGTTGTCCGTGCTACACTAAACAGACTGCCACTCATCTTCTGACCGAGTCAGACACACAGATAAAGGACACGCGAGGTGCGTCCGATCATCTACCCAGACAACCTCCCGGATGGTCGTTCCGGCATGACTGAAGCCCGATAAGCAGGGAACTGTGAGGACATGAGATCTGGCCTCATGCACAGACAACCTGGCGTAAGAACACTGGCCCGCCTCCCAGCTATCCACCTTCTTCGGACAAAGAGACGCGGATAGAAAGAGATCACTTGATGACGAAAGATAATCCCAGGGTCCAAAGCGCCGAACCTTCAAGTGCCACGCTGTTACCGGTCGGCTGAATCTAGTAACAAGTTCGACATGAAGTGAGTAAGAAAAAATAAATAATTCAGGGAGAGAAGTGCCTCATCTGCTGCTCAGGAGACGTGCCTGAAGCTCCCGAAAAAGCTTTCATTCGTGCCTTACATTGAAGACTGTCACAGAGTTCGGCTTGACGCCGCAGAACATCCGTAGCCGCACTCAAAACTTGCCTCCCCGTGTTCAGGTAGCCTCGAGCAAAGTTGCTGGAGGCGTCTTCCGTGTTTGTCACGAAAAACGAGTCGTCGAAGAGAGGCGCTGCCGGTCCCCGATCAATGGCATTCTCCACTTCCGTGTCTAGATCAATGATCGCGGATCTGGATAAAAAGACACGTGACAAGAGTTCGACTGTCTGAGAAATGCAGTGCGGCGCTTGTGCATATAATGAGTCCGATGTTGTCTCCTTCCTTGACCACAGGCCAATGTATGCCAATCACCGCCTCGCACTGGAGGTTATTACAGGAAAAGAGCACGGCCTCTCTGCTCTTGGGACCTGCTCCAATGAACAAACCAACTCACTTAGATACACACGGTCGCAGCTTCCTTCTGCGCAGCCTTGAGGAAGGCCACTATCACACGCACCAGTTATCTGTTTTGGTCGTTCAGGAGAAAAGCAAGAGGCATCTGGTGAAATTTCGAGTAGGTGACCACTGGCAGGCCAAAATCAAACAGTGACATCTTCCGTGAAAGGGAGTTTCTTTTACAGGGTCACATAAGTGGTGTCACCCCTAACTACTGGCCGCGGGCCTGGCAGAGCTTGAGACAGAGCGCTGTCCTAAAATGACGAGAACTACGGTCAGACGGGCGCCAACAGCAGCGGGCAATGGAATTCTCTTTCGTTTGAAGAACATGTCTTATTCGGTGGACTCTGCTGCCCGGCACAGATCTGACGCCAGCATGACCTTCATAAAAGGTTAGAGGCCGGACCAACGACCAAGCGTGCCGCAACAAGAAGCCAGCCCAGCGCCAGTTGCGAAGAAGAAAGAAGAATCGTGTCGACCGTTGTTCGGTAAAAGCGGCTGATGAGCGACACTGCCTACGAGGCCAGTAGAGTCAGGGGAGCCTTACAGATTGGTCATGTTTTCCCAGGCGTCTCGCATCCTTGCTTAGAGAGTGTCAGAAACGGCTACATACACAGACAGCAGCAGCTCCCAGATGGTACTGGCTAGTTCTCCTCACTGCAGCATATGATTTACAGTATGGCCAGCTCTTTCCATACAAGCTACAGAGTGAGCCCACGTTCACTCTTCGGATCGTGTGACGCAGTGCTCGAGCAGATCAGGAGCCAGGCTGCGAAATATGCCATCCCCCAGACTTACCGGGGCACGTGCCTCCCTGTGTGCGATTCATAGAAGAAGCAATCGACGTTATTTTGACAGCCGTCAGGGACACTCTGCTTGCCTTGTGTCCCCTCGTATGTCAGACCGTGTTCAGCCAGCAGCAATTCCCAGAACGCCGTCCCGAGCTGTGCTCCCGCTTGCCCACAGTGAACTGTCACTACCTCTCCCGGCATCTTCGCGTGTGGCCTCTCAATGTCAACTCTGGAGCGAAATCTATCGTGGTCGCCGAGGAAGTGGTGCAGACAGTTGACCCACGCCGCCACAAACTAAAAGGAAATAGGCTGACTTGAGTGCCACAGTACGGAAGCCAAGAGCTCGCCGACGCATCAGGGGCTTGGTTCGGACAAACAACTGGCACTTTTCAGGGTGCCCTTCTCATCTCAGTTAGGACACCCGGATGAGGCTTGGGCCGGCCTCGAGAAGTCCTGCTGAGACAACGTGGGGTCGACTGTGCACGCGGAGGACGAAGGACCGCACAAGTGTGAGCCGAATGCTCAGAAACCTGCAATCAAAGGAGACTATAGGGCAGTCCGGGTGAGAGGAAGAGGAGAGTCAGAAGGCTGCCAACTAAGCACCGCTGACCTTGACACCGTCGCTGGCCGTTATTCCACGGCCCTTCTGTCCAGCAAACTAAGAGTGCATCCGCAAACGAAAGAAAGATGCAATGGGAGGCCGGCAATTAGTCAACTAAACGCACGCGGAACACTGGACAAGAGAATGCGGCGGGTAAAATCCACGAGGTCTCGTCGCGGAGGGGGACCGGCTGTATAGAAACACCCCTCATCCAGGGAACCATGACTTCACGAGAGGCGAACTCCGGGTGTCGAGGCGACGCTCAGAGCAACCAAAAGCAATTCGAGAAGCGAAAACGCACATGTGTCCTTGTTGGGACAAACCCTCACGGCGAAGCACGAAACTACAGCCACACGGGCCAGCATCGAGATTCAGCTGGGGACAGACACGGGGGCTGCTTAGCCGCGCTCAAAAAAACTGTGTAGTGTTATCCCTCGTGAAAGGACAGCAAGAATGCAAATAGAACGCCTCCGCCTGCTGCAAGTTAAAATAGGGAAATAATTCCTTGTGACTGACTCGAAAACAGCTAACTACTCCTACCGGCAGCTCGCAGCGGTTCTTTCCGCGCGTACAGCATCGGCTCGCCGGCTCGCAACCGGCCGCAGTGGGCTCAAACTGTCACACAGGCCTCGCGACTAGCCTGAATATGGAAACCGTACCGCGCTGCTGCATGAGTTCACTGGCATGCACGAGACTCGGTAACTACACCGCTATCAGCAAATGATTGAAGAGGGACAGGAAGGCGAATGAGCTCAGCCTAAACCGCCTGGCCTCGCGAGACCTGTAAGCTGGCACTGAAGGCGCAGCTGGTGCCGCGGTAAAACAAAGTTGGTATCTCCGCGTGACCTCTGTGCTGCCGCCTAAAGTGAAGGCGAATCACAGGGCTGGAGCTTTGTTCAGTCGGTGCTGTCTAAAGGTTGCCTTCCTTCGTGGAAAGGTTTCTCAACTTCCACTGATATCCTTCTCGGTTTAGCCGCGGAGGCCGGCCCTCTCTAACGGTTTTGTATGGGAGGTGCGATGTGGGTTTTGTACTCTTTGGCAGCTGCCGAGCATGAGCCTCGGGAGAGCGACTGCTGACGGTGGAATCAATTCGATGTATGACTACCATGTGTAAGGGATGCATCCGGGAGGCCAGACAGCCGATTTCGGTGGCGCGGGGTTGGTTTCTCAGGTTTTCAAGTCGAAGCATCGGGCGGGTGTGTGGGCTCCGTTCTGCAATAGTGTACGCTCCCTAGAGCCGCCTGCTGGCCGCGAGAGACACTGACACTGTCGAGGGGAGCCTCCGGTGTAGACAGAACAGCTCGTAGCGTTCTCTTGTGCAGCATTGCTAGTCACACGCTACTGTGTCAGCACTGCGGTCAACACGCACGACGTCGAGACGCACACAAACCTCCCGGTCGGTCAACTTTTGAGATCGCTGAAGTGCCTCCGTCGCCGAGTCGGAGAGCACTTCTACTAAGCGTTTCAAGCAGCGTCACAACCGCGCACACGGCGTGCTTCGGCTAAGTTGTATAGGTGATTCTCCTTGGTAAGGTCAGCGGTCGTGAGAACCGAGCGCTAGGAAGCAGTGTTAAAAGAGTCCGCACCACCTCACACCTGTCAAAGAGTTCGCGGTTATGCACTTGTTACTGAAAACTCAACAGGTATAGCCGAACGCCAACGTGGTTGCTCCACGCAAGACCCTCCACGCACAGAACTAACTCTTCGCACAAAACAAAACTCGAGGCTCTAGCGAAACCTCCTACAGAGCTCCTGCCTGGTAGAGAGGGTAGAGTGGACGGAAAAGCCTCCATCAAACCATCGCGTGTTGCTCGTTTCCCGCGAGCCATTCACTCGTCTCTTCACAGCGACACTCCGAGAACCATCTGCACTCGTTCAGCCTGAAGCTTTGAATGAGAGTGCACACAGCGGCTTAGCTCCACGAAGCCAATAGAAACGACGACAAAATGCAGCCAAACTTCTAACACAGTTCAGGCGAAAGGACAGCCTGCATGAATACAGCAGGAATTTCCAGTGTTGTCTTGAACGTGCCGTCCAAAACAATATCGAAGAGCCCTTAGATGAGCAAGCAGAAAATTCCCCCGAAATTCAGGGTGCCGCGGGCCTGACCGGTCGAATACTTGTAACCTGGGGGGCAATGCCATGGAGAGAGAGATGCTTGCCGGTCAAGGTTTGACAAATCGGCAGCGTCGTGTCGGCTCCGCACTTGGGAATATCCAGCAACGCCTCTTTGGCTATTTGTGCGAAACGCAAATCACTATCGTCAGCTATGGTAATAATCTGCTCAACCCCCTGGTGCCTCGCTGAAACACCAGTCATTTTCACGCGATCTCTCGTGAAAGACGGATCCTGCGTGACCGCTGAAATGACGGTGTACAGAGAATCAATGAACTCTGCGACACAAATATCTCGAGCACCATGGCACACTTTGTTAAGCATTTTGAGAGGCGAGACATTGAAGAAGACTCGAATTTCTGAGTTTCCTCCACGCGCTCGCCGGCGTTCTTCAGGAGTCATCGAGCTCAGTGATGCAGGCGAAGGAGTCGACGCGTGTGCAGGAGGGGGCAAATTCAGTGGTACCTGAAGGGCGTCGCTGGTCATCAGTTGCTCGAGATATGTGAATAGCTCATCAAGGTAGAACATTGGCAGCCGCAGAACGCTGGCCAGTCCTCGAGAACTGTCGGAACGGTCGTCCTCGGGTTTCGCATGATCAGCTCCGTCGTTCGCACCTAAAACTCTCAAGGCGGCTGCCTGAACTGTCTTACTTGTGAAGTCACTGTCCGCAGCAGTTAGGGCTGGTACTGAGGCACCTAAAGGGAAAGGTCGGACATCTCGAGGAGCTCGTAGTCAGGAGTGCCAACTCGTGCAACAACTCCCTGTAGTGGGATACTTGCTGCTAACAGGGGTTTGGAGAGCCTGGGAGTTTCGGCACGGCACAATCGTGAAAAACAAATACTGTCAGTGGAGCGGGCTGCCTTCACTTCGGGCTGACCGGGAAGAAGGTGACTGCGCCTCGAGTCCCTAAAGCTACTGTGTACTCTGAATACCATTTCCAGCTCGAGGAGATCTCAGGAAGCGCAGACCCGGGCAGCAGACCTGGCACCGTTTGGTTCCCTCCCTCGTCGCTCACCATGACAAGCGTTGGGAGAAACCGTATGTCTGGCGAGGCCGACAATTTGCAGGGACTGTCTACAGTGTTTAGTGCGGGGCGGCTTCAGTGATGCCGTCTTTAACAGTTGTCTTTGAACGTTGCTGACACAGTCTGACGTACCCAGGCTTGGAGTCCCCGTACAGTCGCACCTACGACAGACTTACTCGCCACAGCCAGCGCCATCAGAAAGGTCGACAATGTACGCGATGCAGCCATTCTACGAAGGCGGGGAAGATAGTTGTCTGTGGGCTGAGAAAGCCCGGAAAACCTTTTGCTGGGAGGTTGCCAAAAAGGCCGGACGTATCGCGACACCCACCGACCTCGGGAGGCATAGACTACGCAACCCTGAAGCAAGTGACGACAGCCTTCCCAGGAACTAAGAAGAAAATACGAGGTGGGGACTAGAGGGGGAGGCAACCCAACTGACGTTGACAAAGTGTAGACTTCGCCAAGAATAGGGTGGCCAAGATGCTGCAGTCAGTCCGGAGGCCAGCTAGTGAGCACGGAGGATAAGAAAGCAAAAAGCACCAGAATTGGTTCCTCGTATGGAGAAAGGAGATCCCGTGCACACTCGTCGAGGTCACTTGAAACGGCCACCAACGCCACTCGTACTTGAAACGGAGTCGCAGCGCCACAAAACAAAAGATATTTGGTGAACAGAACAGCTGACTGTGAGTGGCCTCCCTGACAGGAACTACACACAGTGGACATCAAAAAACCAGCCTCTCCCAGCCCTGTCCCGCCTCCCGGTGCTTCTGACGCGTCACTTGAAGCCACGCCAATGAAGATGGTTGGGCTGAACGGTACGTCCAAGCTTTACCAGCCAGGCTTGTCCGGCTGTGCAGCAATTGCGCCTGACGTCTCCTCCGCCGGCGTGTCAGCTCCAGCTGGGATCTTTTTGTCCGACACTAAAGCTCACTACCCGTGGCACTCGGAGTTGGCACGTCCTCACACACAAGTCGCCGCTGTGGCAAGACGCTGACACGTCACTGCAGGTCTCCTATGCCGTTCACATTGAGTTGTGAAAGCTGCTGCATAAGGAGAGCCCCTTGCACATAGATCACTGCCATTCTTGTCAGGAATCTCACTGTTACGCCCTGAATAGTCGCCAGCCGCTACTGGCCCGTGTCTTCCCCGTCGCCCGTTCGGGTCGTCAATCTCCGTTACCGGATTTTTCATCTGATGCTGGCCACTTCATAAAATCACAGGCGGTGCTCTCACCTTCCTTAACTATCACGACCGCTCCGACGCTATAGCAGAACCCGAGCGCTTGTGCCCGCGCCGTCTTTTCAATATATTTGCACTGATGCTTTAAAGAAACACAAGGCCCAGGCGGCCGGGCTCCGGTTGGCATTGCTCTGGAACAACCGGGCAGACCCCGGCTGCTAGATTAGTCAGCACACTTCAGCCAACGCTGCCACGCAGTTATCTTGTGGCCTCAGGTGCATTCCTCCGCCTCGCAGCTGGATCCGCTTTTGTCCGGACGGGGTCTACCGCACGCAGACGCCTGTGACCTCATAGCCGTAAAGGACGCCTTCCCGACTGCAAGGACTCTATCTTATGAGCAATGTGGCACTGACCGAGACGCTGTGTCAGCACGTCCTCCCTGCGTAGAGGCATACACGCCGGTGGAACTGTGCATTCCGGGCGGCCTTGCCGAGCAGCACAACAACCTTCCTTCGGAAAAAACGGGTTTCTAGTTTCAAGACCCCTACTCCCATGCCAAACCTGGGATGCTGTCGTGGTGACTATGCCGTTCACATTGAGTTGTGAAAGCTGCTGCATAAGGAGAGCCCCTTGCACATAGATCACTGCCATTCTTGTCAGGAATCTCACTGTTACGCCCTGAATAGTCGCCAGCCGCTACTGGCCCGTG
>NW_027155364.1:26895-27824 GCF_002600585.1 Cystoisospora suis | reverse complement strand
GTCGAGGCATAACATTAAAACCTAATATATGCATAGGTATGAAGATAAGCATAATACTACATAGGAATACAAAGAACCAAATACTTAGGAAATGTGAACCACCTGTCACAGGTAAGAAGAAGTTTAAAGTATCTCCAAACATATCTTTAGCATAATATACAAAACCACAAATTGTAGCTACAGCACCTAAAGATAACACAAAACGAAAGTGAGCTACTTGGCCCCGCTCGACGGCCTCAGCCTGCGGGGATTTCGATCTGCTCCCGCGTCGGACGCAGGATGTGGGGTTCTCTGGGTGCATTAATGTGCATTTCCTTTCTATTCTGCACGGTTCCTTGCCCGGTATGGGGTGGAAACCGTGTTTCTGCCGGCTCGATTCACCGGCGGGTGAGTTGGCTCCCGTGAGCCGTTGTGGCTCGCTGGGGCTCCCGGTGTCGTTCTCGTAGCTATTTGTTATTTGCTTCCGAGTTTGCTAGGGCTGAGTGGATAGCAACTGCTCTTTGCTACCTATTGATGCTTATATTGGGTGAAAAGCTTCAGATTTGCCCTACTGGGCCCCCCTCTGTTTCTTGCGGGCTGCGCCCGTTGTCTTGCGGCGCCCGGTGCATGCTGCTTCTGAGGCGGGAATTCCCCGCGTTGAGGTTTCTGGCCTTCTGTGGCCTTTATGCGTTTCCTTCACTTGTGTTAACTATTCTAGAAGCTTTACTGCTCTAGGCTCCTCTAGGAGCCATATTACTCTTCCAGAGATTAGCGGACCGTAGTTCCCGCCTCGCGATCCGTGGACCATCGTGGCTGCCCGCCTATTCAGTGGGTCCATTGGCCCGAGTTGGCCTTTTCTGTATTCTCTTGTTTTGTTCGATTCTTTCGAGCTTCGAGGCTCTGGATAGGTCCTCCTATCCTTGATGCCTTCATTAGGCTCCCCTAGGAGC
>NW_027155364.1:5364-26872 GCF_002600585.1 Cystoisospora suis | reverse complement strand
GTGCGCTGTGCTGCTGCCGTGCTACCTAGCGCGGTGCGGCCATGGCGCAAGAGGTTCGGGTCTGCGGATGCGCTAAAAAACGTCTTCCCGCCTCCACGCGGGGTTACAATAATTCCTAAAATTGCACTTGATGCGTAACGCACTTCGATTTATCTTCAAAGGTGCCCTGGCTGCTGAGATCAGCCAAAATCGTGCTCCGCCATGCGCGATTTGCGGGGTAGAAAGCGCTTGCCCCGGCTCTGCTGTTTTGGGCTAAAATGCTGATTTTCCGAAACTACCGGGTACGGCTATAATTTAGCTTCTCTATCTAGCTAGACTACTTTCAGGACGGTACGGGGACCAGGTGCTGCGCAAGGCACCTGTGCATCCCCCCCCCCCTTCCCTCGCTCTAGATCACGCAAACGGGGTCGTGTACTTCCTTTACCCCGGACAGACTTCTCCCGTCAAAAACACTCCCAATGGATTCCCCTGGGTCTCTTTTCTCTTTTAGCCTTTACGAGACGGCGTCAATCTCCTTGTTCTGCTTGCGCCGCGCCTCCTTTCCCTCCAGTGGCGGTGTAGGCGATGCGTCGGAGATCTGCTGCGGGTGCTCATTGCGTGATGAGTTCGTCTCCTCCGGGGCTGTAACTCTCCCGGTATGGCCTTGTTGGTCCTGTCTGACGATTGCTAGGCCGAGGCGCGCCTGAGACGGCTGGTCTCGGTCGCTCGAGAATCCGCCTGCTCTGCTTGTCGCGTTCTCGACTTTTGCGGTTGATGTGCATCGCTCTCCTGATCTTGGTTTCAGTTCTCCGGCCTTGTTGCTCTCGCGGTAGCGAGCTCTTGGTCTCAGAATTGATTGCTACTTGCAAGGCTTCGCGAGGTTTCCTCCTTCCTCCGCTGCATTGTTATGTAACTTGAGTTTCGGCAGGTCGTGGTTGCCTGCCTTGCCTCCGTACGGTCTATGATCGCCATTAGCATGCAAACTTCCGGGATGAGAGGAGTAAAGACTCGCTAGAAAGGGTATTGATGAGACCGAAAGAAGGTTTTTTTAGGGCACTATTTGATGGCGATCGAGGCAGGATTGCAAAGTCTTGACAAGAAAGCACGTGGAGCCGTTCGCACCGAGGGTTTCAAAGGAGTCGCTCCTCCAGAACTTCTGCAGAGAGGGAAGGGTGGACTCGCCGCTCTCCTAGACTTCTTGACACCAACACCGCCAACAGCACCAGCAATGCGAATCTGCTTTAGGACAGCCGAATCTGCGTTAACCGCGCGTCGAACGACAGATAACAAGCACAGTGTTACTTAGATGCAGGAAGAGCGGACGTCACACTACCGACGAACAGCGGGGGAGCTGCAACAGCCAAACAGCCTGCTCAGAGATCGCTCGGAAACGTCCAGTCACCAGGGGACAGACAACAGCTTCCCCCACTGCCTCCGGTGTCAAGAAGACTACACAGATAACACCTCCGAACCCTAGGAGGCAAGAGAAGACTCACAAGCCCTACTTGTATTGGTCGGGACCTTCCGAACACATCACCGGAGAGAGCCACCTTCGGTTGGAGAGGAGGAGTGTCAGGAGAGCCGCTCCTGCCTACGGAAGAAGTGTGCGAAGAACCGCATAGACTTCTCCACGAGCAGAGGTGCTTATGTAGGAGTCGTGGCGACCACGCACGTGTTCACGGGGATAACACAACCAAACCAACAGCCGGTGGCTAGGAGACAAGGGCACTACAGCCTCTATACCCCGGAGACAGGTATGGCGGGGACTCCGCGGCGGCTAGCCCACCCGGACGTAGGCGTCGCTACAACCAGCAGCGGAAGAACCACGGGGACTGACAGCTCCGTGACGCGGAAAGTGAAAACAAGCAGCGAGTAGGAGAGAAGGAAAAAGGATAGATAAGAACGGCCGACTTTTTGTCCAAATAAGCTGTACTACTCAGTCATCTTTTCCCCGGATTTTATTCCTGCCATTAGCGGTACATGGTGAAAGATGGCTTCGATTTACTGAATGCTGAGCGAAATTTATGTAGCTTTGTCCGCAAGCATCTGTTTCCCAATGCTCTTTTTTTTCCCTAAGTGAGAAACTCGTTAGCCTGTCCACTACGTAGATTGAGACGTGGGAACAAGCGCATATCGTGCGACAAAGAAAAACCCCCGCTCTTCTTTTTCTACAGGAGCAATAGGACTTGTGGAGACACTATTCTGTGTCTTCAAGATGAAAGAGGTGGTGCTCGAGGTCAACGCTGGTGTGAGGGAAACATTGGCGGCGTCTCTTTTTTCAACATTATTGATTTCAAAATTTCAACAAAATTCGACCTGCTTGTACAGAATCAGACCAGGGACCGCCTACTACCCAGCATTGTCATTGGACCTCTTGCCCAGGTGCGACTATACGCCAAAGCAACCTAGTGGCCGACAATATGAACCCTAATTTTTTAACGCTGCACTTCCTTTCAGAAGGGCCGGCGCTACCCAAGCATTCCGCTGGAGCGGTCGTGAAGCTACGTGCAGCAAGGCTGCGACACCGTTGGCCCCAGCACAACGGATGCCCCAGGTCTAAGACGCGTAGGCCCAGCAATGCTCTGCAATGCCCCAGGCTACTCACATTTCCGGTAGCGTCTGAAAGCAGTCTGCATCGGCACATGATGGGCAATGCTTTGCGTCAGGGGAGCGTAGTTAATCCGGCATGAAAACGCACTTCACGATAGAACGCGCGAAAAACGACGGGAGGAGCCCCTTCCATTTGCAAACCAACAAATCACCGGAAAGAAGTCGTCGGATTCTAAGTCCTTTCAACGGCGCAGAAGCTGACCATCCGGGACAGCGCGCGTTCGAAGACGAGGAAACACCGAGTAGCACCGCCCATCGGCCGTTAGTAGACAACGCAGTCACTCTTCCCAAGTGCCGCGGCGAGAGATCGCCGACAAACGTGCGAGATCATCCCACTGTGTTGGTGTGCTCAACCCTTACCCAACTGTTCACTTTCAAATCAGCGCGACAGGGGTTTGAGTGAAGAGAAAACGCCTGCCACTTCCTCACTACGCGAGTAGGTTACAATTAAAAGAAGCTGGGACTCTAGCATTGCCGAATTATCAGTACACCGTTCATCGCTGATCCCATGCTCACGCCGACGCGAACACGATGTATAGATCTCTCTATGTAGACACAGATACGCTTCAGGAAACATCTTGCGTCTAAACATGCATACTTCCGCAATCATTATACCTCACTTGAAACAGACACTCGACACCTGGAGCTCCCGTAAGCAGGTGAATATACATCTTCTCTCCCTTCTGGGTTGCTTTGCAGGAAATACGTAAAGGCAACCCGAAGTAACGACAAGCAGTTGTCTCCACGTGTCTTTCACGCTTATCAATGCGCACCAGCTCAACGTCATTCTCCCTTGTCAGGTACGCAAACGCCAAGAAGCAAAAACAGGTGAGTCCGGAAGACGCTGCCACCTCTGAATGTGCTTGACATACCCGCATTAATACATCTAAAGATATATATAGACAGATGCAGAAAATAACAAATGCACGGATATTTCAGCTGTACGCTCATTTACACTTGCCAAGAGGCGGACGAAAATGACCATCATGGTTTTCGGAGTCTCTTTACCACAAATATACCACTGCAGCATTCAAAATTGGTATGGATGTAAGTGCGAGCACGGGCGCAAGTGCAGCTGTAAAAGAAACCTCAACTTACTTCCAGACCGAGGTCTGCTTTAACAACTCGGCAGGGCGACATAAACAAGCAGCGGCCGACAGGAGTATTCGCGCGTGGTTAACTTTTTTCGCTTCAACCACACGGACAGGAGAGCCAATGGACTTCTTTTTTTCAATAAACAACGAAGGGGAAAAAATAGCCTTCTCTTTTTCTTGTCCCCGCTCAACAACTTCCGATAAGCACACACCGAAGACGTCAAGTCCTGGCTTCCCCGGTCGCTTCGTTCACATTCCGGAGACCGCACCCAGCCCGCGGCACGCACGGAGCACAGCTTGCACGGGACCCAGCGTGGACCCTATGATGCTACGTGACTGTGCCGTAGGCACTGTCTGCGCGTCTGCCAGTGATACACGTAGAACACACTTCCCGACGGCACTCGCCTGCTCGTTCGCGTGAAGCCGGGGGGAAAAACAACACTGGCGAAGTTCTATCGCGCCAGGTTAGGCATTAAAAACGGCACACACTGGAGACCGCAACCACATGGGCGATGCATATAAGCGTCCCCCCTTTAAATGACAACAGCGCACGCACGTCACCGTAACTGCCGCAAATAGGCCCCCTCCCCCCTCCCCGCGACGGCGAAAAAAAGCAAATACCGCGCATGCACATCGAAGTACACACACACCTTGCGGCCCTCAAAAACTGTGAAACTGTCACGAATACCCCGCGAATCTGCACCTCGCGCATAACACGACGGGTCCACCGCGTTGCAGGGGGCCACGTTTCCTGGCAGGGTAACAGCTCGTATTGAGGGATATGCCTGCGGACTTGGCTGTCTAGCGGAATGACAAATGGAGAACAAATTTTAAAAGGAAACCTGACAACTCAGTGCCGAGAAACACATATGATGGACTGTGTGCAGGCGCACACACGCAGGGACGGCTCTAAAGGGAGACGCGGTGAAGCCCCCTTGCGTGTTGTGACACCTCCTGTGACTGAGTCCTCTTTCTGCAACACCATCCCGCCCGCGCTGAGCCGCCGTGACCAAGGCAGCAACAAGCGATAATCCCCGTCATAAAAGCCGTAAGGCTTCTCAGCTTTCATTCGTCAGCTGCCTACCGCCATTCAACACCAAGGCACCTGAGAAAAGACGGCCGCACGGGCGGAACCGTCAATCACACCCCTCCTGCCCCTGCACGACGGTCTCTTGTTTGCATAGCAAAGTCGGACTTCTCGGGGACTGCTGAAAAAAACTCGGACGGCCCAGCCGCAAAAACAGAATAGGGCTGCGCTGATAAGAAACTCGTTCTTCGCAACCACTCTGACAAAACAGGCGACAGCTGTTTAAGCATGTGAAGTCTAAAAACTGCCATTCTGTCGCGCCTTACGTACATACTACAAATCGTAGCGGCTACGCAGCACACGAACACCCGGCCGCCTGTAGGTGCCGTGACCACTCATCAAGAAGTAAGTAAAAATATAGTCGGCCCTGGGAGTTGCTTTCACGCGACCGGGTTCCCGTGGGCGCTTCAGGACAGCCTCCCCATTCAGGTTCGGCTCAAGATGCAGGAAAGCGAAAATACACATCCAACCTTGGAGACTATTCCGCCCAACCACCAAAGGCACGTTCGACCTCATTCCCTCCTTTCAGGCACTTCCCTCCGGCACTCATTCGTATATTCTGCCCAGTTACCCCGAACACATCGACTCATCTCGACCGAGGTAGGATCACAGCTGACTGCTCAGCTTTTTGTCCGTCGAGAGGCCCGCTACCACAAAGACATCTCGAAGCACCCTATGAGCAGGTCCGAAACCTTATGACCGGGGAGCGACAGCTAAACTGAGGCCGGGAAACTCGGAGCCTAACAGCGACTACCCGATGAAGATCCTGGAGATATACTAGAATAACCAGCACCGGAAAGCCACGTGATTTCTCTCTCCTGTCCATCCGGAGAACGAGCTGATCTCTCTGCACTGCTAAAAGATCCGACACCAAGTTCGTCACCGCCTTCTGTATGCGCATTGACGGCCACTCGCCCGGGACTGGCGTCAGAGGAAGGCGATGAGGTACACTGCGAGCGGTCCCGTCCCTCCCCCCGCAACAACCTGTCTGGACAAGTCAGTAAGTTGGGCACGGTACTAAGGAACGACTGCTGCTCTGCTACCACAGCGCTGCTGCCTAGAGCTGGCTTCAGGGCACTTCCTGAAGAAGGGACGGTGGTCTCCCCCATCGACTTCTTCAGCTGCGATAGCCCGACAAATGTCGCCGAACTGAATTTGCCAGTGCCGGCCGATGGTGAGGCGCCAGCGCCGGGTACAGACGTGACATTAATCACGGGGCTGAAAGGCACTGGCAGTGGACCCTTTGACCCTGTCCCGCTTGCTGCGGGAGAACCGGAAGACACCCCGGCAGTTTGGGCTCGCTCTAACCGAAGGCGGCGTAGACGCTCTTTCTTCTCTTGCGGTGTCTCACGGTGCCGAACCTCGAGGACTTTATGGGCGCCCTGCAACGAAGACAGCCGGAAAAGCAACAAGCCATCACACACCACTCCTGGTGGACACCGCCGCCACTGTACCCCGGAAGAAATAGGTGAGGCAAAACGGAAATCTCCTCCACTAGGCTGTCACCACCTAACAGACCCTGAGAATCTAAACGAACATGACACGCCTTGAAGATCCCGTCGACGAGGCTCTGATACCACTTAGCGTCCTGGTCGCGCTTCAGCAGTCAAATGCCCTTCTCTTACCGGGAGCTGCAGCTTGCCATCCAGCATGTTGATTGCGGCTTGGGCATCCTCTTCACGACGAAAGCAGATGAAGCCGGAGCCTAGAGATTTCTTGCGTCGATCACGCAGAATGATCGGGGGCGAGCACTCCCCGAACAAGGAGAAAATTGGGTACAAGTCATCCTGAGAAAGTTCACGCACAAAACAACCACAAAGACTACTGATCAACCAGAGTCCAATCTAGCCAATCTCGATGTTTCCCGTCAGCAGAAATTAAGAGGTGCCAGCTCTGTGCGGGAAACCTGCGGCACTCTGCGTAAAATCCAGTACCTGTTTATTGATGTGAAGACGCTTTTTCCTCAGACAAAACAGAGACGGACAGGAAGTCTTCGGTCCGAGCGAAACCTGGGTTTCACATCTTTACAGTCAAGCAGTCCCAAACAGTACACGCTTTCGTACCTCGGCAGTTCCTGGAGCCAGATTGCCAAAGAAAAGTTTGACCGAGTTCCCTGTTTGAAGATCGCTTGTCTCACTTTCACCCCCTATTCCGGTGCCCCGCCCTGACGTAGGCTTTGTTCCACCCATGCCACGGGCACTTCCCGCTCGTGCCCCATTCCTGTCTGGCCCGCGAGCAATCATCCCCCCTCCTCCATGCTGCAGTGCAGCAGCTCGATGTGAAGCCATATGTTGCTGAAACAGGGCTTTCAGATCCCTCCCAAAATTACTTTCTGACGCGCCATTCTCACTGTCCCCAGCTGCACGACGCAATGCAGTTGCACCAGAAAGCTCCGACAAACCGCTGTTCTTGCTATTGCCTTCTTCATCTACAGCAGTTCCTCTGAATCTGGTTTCATTCCCTGTCTCTGGGCTGAAGAACACTCTACCAATTTTCTGTCCACACGCAGCTCGAATCGCCTCGATCTCAGGTGATCCTGCACCATTTGATGCGACGTGCCTCTGTGAGAGATTGTGCTGGCGTAAACTCTCGGCGGAGCTCGAGTCGACTGACTCGCAGATACTCTCTGTCAGGGCTCCCAAAGGCGATGGCACAGGTCCGGAGAATCCCTCCCACTGCTGGGCAGACGAAGAGAGCGACGACATGGAAACACTTGTGCTGAACGAGGAAGCGAAGTCAGAGCGAGACACTTGTGCTACCATCGATGGCCTGCTGCTAAAAGACGAATGGCATATAGAGGGGGAGCGACCGGACCCTCCACGCAGAGCCGGTGCTGCCTCCGCCACCGTAAAACCCGCGTTTGAGGCCCTCCGTCCTGGATATAAGTTCGACTGCGATGAGGCGCAAATAGACATCAACGAGTCGTCACGATTAGGTGGCGGGGGAACCGCTTGTATCTGCTGGTCCTCTGGCACGTCAGCCAAAGACGAAGGAGCAAGCACATCTGTCCGAGCTGTCGCCGATGACGAACATACGCCTAGTGATCCAATATTAGCGTAAGGTGGACCTGAGGAGAAAGCTCTCGCAAGCGAGAACGACCGACTACCTCCGCCAGTCGCACACGACAGTAACTGGTCAGACGCGGATGTGCCCGAGCGGAGTGGGGGCGACTGGGCCACGAGTGACTGACTCATCACGCCACTGGCCTGACCGACAAGTGGAGACGACGCTGTTGGCTGAGGACCTGAATCTGCTCCACAACGCGATAACGAGCCCAGCAAGGCAGCGGAAGAGGTCACTGGCGGTAAGCCGCGGCGCTGTTGCTGAGTGTTAACAGCCTCTAAAAGCTTGCGTAATTCTAGGGAAAAAGTTCCCGCCAGCGCACTGCCAATAACCTGTGAGAAGCCAGGCTGTTCACTTTGCCCAGAAGACCGCAAGTTTGTTGCAGCTGTCCCTAACGAGCCAGCGAGCGCCGCCCCTGCCTGATGCTGGAATCGCGGCTGGGTGGCAACACTTCGTGGGAAAGGCCATCGATCCGTAGTCTGCTGAGTCGTGCTGCGAGGAGTTGGAGGATCAGAGGTCTGTCGTAGCGACGAAGTTCCCAGGTTCCCTTTGGCCGTACAACGTGACTGCGCCATACATAGAGCCACCGGATCAACGCTTGATGCCTGAGTTCGCTGCTGAGTAATTCCTTCGTAACGGGTATCAAGATGATGTTGAAGTGAGTGCAGCGCTGACAGAGTATCATGACGGAGAGTTAGTTGCTCGGATCCCCTCATGGCCACACTTCGTTCATGCTGTGCGATCAGCAACGCGGTACGATGTAAGACACCATCCTCTCCCGCCCCCGGTTCTGACCGTACGAAAGGATCACCTACATCTCCTCCAGCTAGTACAGCCCGTGAATGAGCTCCGCCACCGCCGGATGTCAGCACTCTCCCCCCCTTCGCGCTACGATCAGTTCTAACCACCTGCCGATCACCGTAAGTCTGGGCTTTGTCTTGTGCAGTCGCACTTCCTGACATAATCGGGTGCATTCTCTCCGCCTCTCCCTCACTCGGACTTCTGTCGACCTCACGAGAAGGACCTGTGCCACATAATACGGTACTCTCAGAACCAGCGTGCATATAACTATCTCGGGTGTGAGGCTGCTGACTATGACCCTGAAGAATATAATCGGGTGAAACCTGTTGCAGACCTCCCCCTCCTCGACGAAAGCAAACACTACTGTCTCCTCGAGGTCGACAATTACTTCCCCTCTGGCTTTCTAGGAGCTGCATTGGTGGCGGCCTGCCTCCTCGATGAGCATACTGCACGCAACGGCGACCCCTCCCTGCATGGCCCCTCGACCGGCGCCCTGTTCCTCGCCCTCTCACACTACCTTTCTCTCCATGAAGTGACTGCACATAACCTTCGCCCTTTGCGCGGAACAATTCCGCACTAGACATAATCTCCTCTGCTCCAACCCCCGGCGTCATGCGATTTGCCAAGGTAGCTGTGCTGGCCTCATGACCCTGTAATGAAATCTGATCATGGACACTCCCTCCTCCCAGCGGAGGAAACTGGCCTCGCCTTCTTCTTCTTCTCTCACGACCTAGGACAGACTGGTCCGAAGATGACGACACACTAGCACCTTCCAGACTGGTAGGCCCGCCGGCCACGGAAGTCGGAAAAGGAAATTTTTTATCTGCCTGCCATGACATGGGTTCTCGGCCAGGTTCCGGAGTATGCGAAACCCCGACTAGTTGTTCCGACGCGGCGCCATGTGCGTTCTCACGGAGCTCCGACTGATCTCTTCCCAGCAGCGCTGAAGCGTGTGTCTCCCTCGGAGGATCGCTTGAGACGCCGGACGATAAATCCCTGCCTCCTCTCATCCCCCCCAAAGCTCCTGAGAATATGCCCAACGGATCTGCAGCGGCTGTGTCGAAAGACGAAGTTACAACCAACCGTTCCGCTATCATGAGTGACGGGGTAGGAAAAAGTAACGATGACGATTGTCTGGTATTGCTAGTGCAGACACCAACAATGTCGCCGCTGCGGCTGTTGCTCACCAGTTGGTCACCACTGCTGTCAGATGTCCCTGACTGCGCTTTCTCTCCGGCGGCCGCCGCAACAGAAACTGCAACGCCCTTGGCTTCGATATCTTCCTCGTCTTTAACACGCGGTGTTAGAATACCCTCGCGCTCCGTAACAGAAGGGACCATTCCATGATCTGCCACTGCACCAAATGAATCCCACGATTCACGCACACACAGCGATGGTAATCCACGTGTGCCGAGGCTTGACCCGGAAGCCAGAAAAGCGGAGTGTCCGATAGAAGGTCGGGCGGCGACACTTGATGATATATTTGTCCAGTCTACGGTCCATGGCGAATGGTCTCTTCTTTCTTGTTGCTCAGAATCATACGCAGGTAATCTTTTGCAGTCATCGTCTCTCCTAAGTCGTCCCTCTGGAACATCAACACGAGGATGACAGGCGAACGGGAGCAACGAACAGGAACAGTTACCATCGTTACTGCCACCGCTACCCCCGCCTCCGTGTGCCTCCACTCTGCTCACAGTAACGGGCCTTCCCTCCGGTTGGGAGGCGCTACGTCCCGAAGGAGCAGTTTCCCGGCCGCAGTCTTCGAGGGGCTGCAGCGTTGTTGAGCCATCTGGACGCCGCGCTCGTTGCGCGCTAGCGGACAGCACCGCCACTTCCGGGCCAAGAGACGTACCAGAGCCAATCAGGACAAGAGCCTGCTGGTGAGGAGATCCCCCCCTTACTGGTAACGTTGACGAGGGGCTTTCCCATGGTGCTGCTGTTACCCGTTCGCCACCTAAGATAAGATGAGGTGATAAAGAATCGCGGAGCGCATGCACCGTCCCTTCAGGCGAGCTGAGCGCCGCCTCATTCCCAGATTCCCGCTCTACAGACAGAGATGCTGCTGCCCCGGCTCCAAGGGCGTACCTGCTTTTAGCAGGGGACGGATGTCGGCGCTGCGCCGGAGCTAGTTCGTCTTTGTTATCAACATTTGATGGCAGCGATGTACTGATACTTTCGTCACCTTGAGACTCTTGATTTTCTGCCCGGGAACCACCCGCTCCAAGTCCTGGAGCGGAGGAGTGCGACAGAGTATGTTGTCCGGGATCGCTGGAAACAATGGCCTGATGGCATTGGAACTGCTGCGCCATCGTAGGGTTGCCTCTCGGCGCACTTTCCTTTTCGGAACTCCCGGAAAGGGGAGCTAAGAGTGGGGGAGGGAAAAAGAAACGGATGGTGCACGAACTGGAACGAGACTCTTCCAATACGCGCCCGCCCACAAGAAGCTCTGACCGGCAAACCACTTGACGAACACACCCCTGATGATTGCCCTTGAGCTGGGTAGACTCTATGGTCACACAACCGGAAGGTACGGCGGCACCGACACGAGAACACCGTGAGACACTATTTGGCAGGCCTGAGCTCCCCCATCTGTGACCGGCAGAGGAATGCCGGACGAGTTGAGCTGGCTTCAACTGATACATACACCTCCACCCATTTCAATAAAATCCGTGCTTGTCTCCACAGAGGGTAACCAGCAACACGGGGGCTTATGCGGGGTTTCAGACAACGTCCAAGTTCGTTCCCTCCCAGGTGTTCCTAGATTGTGGCACGGGCACAACAACTGGAAGGCTGACCTCAGATCTCGGGATGGTCCTTGTTGAGAAGCTTCGGGTGGCGGCGGCGGCAAGGCCGGGGGCGCACTGCAGCGACGGAGCGCATGCCGCCCAACAGGTGGCCGGAGCAGGGCCAGGCAGGAGAGCAGCGGCGACGAAAAACCACACAATATCAGGACAGAAGGTGCATGGAGAAAACAAATGGAGACGTGGCCGGCCGCCATACAGGTATGACGTAAGGCCGTAAGCCTTCCCGAAAACAGCGCCGCTCTAAGAAAGGAAAACGAAAAAATGGAATAGAACATGGGGAGCGCCTGGAACGTGACCGCCCCGAGGGGAAAAAATTCTCCGGAGGAAACACGGTGATGAACGGAGGAAAATGGAAAAGGTGTCCTTCGGATACAAATAAAAAAAAGGAAGCAAGGAAGGAGGGTTTTTCCTTCGTCCCCCGCGTAACTCTCAGAAAGAGAGAGCCACCAGCAGGGGAGCTACCTACTCCCGATTCATTACCCAGTAAAATAACAATAAATCATTAAACTGGGATTGTTTCGTCACCATCACAACCAAGCCCCGTCACGCTTTTCGTTGCCTGCTCCACGCTGCTGATCGCCAAGCGCCCCGATCGCCGCTTGTAGTTGTAGTGGGGTGATTGTTACGACATTGCTCCGCGTTCCTATAGTGGTAGTAGATGTCCAACAGAGTGAAGGCCGCGCCGGAGGACCCTCAGCGGAGGAATAAATGTGAAGCACACCTAAAAAAAATGAAGAAAGTAGAAATCCTGAAAATGGCTCTTCGACCATGAAGACCCCGCATTGGCAAACTGAAATACGAAGAGTCTCCTCTCCCCCGGTGGCCTTCTGGTTCGTACGCTGGAGAATGTGAAGAACGAGTAAGCCTTCTCCGCTGCTGCACAACAGGAGATATGTAAGTAGAACTACTATCACCACCACCAGGATGGCGCTTCGCGCATATCATTTAGATGGGTGGGCATAAAAACGAATCCAAACGGCCATCGGTTAGGCGCCGATGTCACCTCTTTTTTCTGCTCAGAAAAAAAGAGCGAGGTGGCCATTCATACTCGAAGGAATGACCGACTTTGGCGGCCACCATCCCGCTGTAAGGCAATCCTTTTGGTACCCGTACTCTGCATCGGCGGCCCCCATCACCCGCGCTTGCTCGCCAGCCCCCTCGTTCCTGCTGCTGTTTTTGCTCCAGGACACACAGAAAAAGCGAGCAACGGAACCCTGAGAGCACAAAACTGATGCTCCTCGGAAACATCGAAAAAGCTTCTATAGAGATCTCCGAAAGCGCCCCTCAATATCACTGAATGCGGGAAGCGTGCGCCATCCGCGGAACACCTATCTCCGCGCGCAAGCACGCATCATCACTCAATGGGGTTTTCAAGGATGCAGCTCCTCATCGCCTGGGCTTGTCACAAGGGACCCCAAAAGAGGACTTCGCAGCAGGGACAGCGGTGGGCGGGGGGGCACCCAAGCAGAAGGGGCTGCGCAAAGGCTTTGCCGCGGAACCTCGCTGTCTACTATCATCCACCCCTCAACCAATCCACCCTACCGGCTTCTGCGCCGCGTCGGCGTAGGAGCACAGTCGACGGAAGAACGCGCACCGGCCGACCGACTTATCACACTAGCAACGTGTAAGTAGGTTTCTCCGGGACGGCCGGAAACAGGACCCAGCTAGTATCAATGAATCTTTAAACTGATTTATATGATACTCCTTGCATACGAAACGTCACCCGCAAGTATTTCTAACACGCAACCGTCCCCTGCCATAGGAGTCTCCTTAGATGGAAGTTGAGACGATATCTAAACAGATCTGGAGCTAGTCTGGCCTAGGGGCCCGGCTACAGCCGGACAGTCACACGGTTTCGAGGGTCTCACTAATGCCTTGACTCAGATATCGCCTCCACGGCAATCAGAATGCTGAAGGGTGGCGCTGCCCACCAAAACCCAATGGCGAGAAAGGGCGGAGGTGTCTCAGAGGTGGCAGTCCGGTTGCCACCTCTCCTGAAGCCTGGATGAATCCAATCGCACTTTTTCTGCTGGATGAGACTCCTGGGTACGATGTAGCCACGAAATGGAAGAAAAAAGGATAATCGTATATGAAAGACGGTTTTCCGAACTGCTGGGTTGGCTGAATTTCCATGCATGCGACTATCTCCCGCCGCAGTACTGAGTACGTCGTCACTGCTTTCTTTGCTGTTCCTCGAAAACGTCGACACAAGTGTAACGCCCGCTTCCGGATATGGATGAAGGCCATTCTTGTTTTCTACACTCCTGAGGCCCGCGGCTGCGCACACTCGAGTCCGGCAACAGTGCGGCTTTTCTGCCGATTTTCTGCTTGTGAGGACAAGTCAATCAAAAGTTTCTCCGTCTCTTCCGGTCCGTGGGGCCGCGCCCTGGTACACTGTAAGACTGTCTAATCACGTGGAATTTTTGGGTTGTATACAGCATAACAGAGTGTCGGTCATCCTGCTTGTTCAAGACAAGCTGGAATAGAGCCGACTACAGTCCGCGCCACCGTTCTGCTTGTATGTCTATACCCCTTCGCAGTCTTCCCCATTTTCCCTTGGCTGGGGGGTCAGGAAGAAGAAGGGCAAGTCTCTCTGAGATTATGAATCTGCGGTGATCAGGTACGGTTGGCTGGTCAGTCGGCCTCGGGGGAGCGTCTCTCTTACTCGCTTCCAGTGAGAGTCCTTGTGCATGACTTGCATCACACCTGTGCTCACCTGTTCGCCACATGGTAGTTGCAGACTTTCTACTTGTCCCCGGCAAAACCGGCTCACTTCTTCAATACCCTCGTGCTACTCCCCTGTGCGCAGCCTCAGGTTCGGAGCGTCGTGTGGGTGACGGGCCTCCCGGTTGTGTCTCTCAGATTTCCTATGGTCCTTCCTTGTTTGTTTGTGGGGAACACTATATCTCTCCGATCCATTTGAGCTCTCTCCGGCTCTCCGCCTCTCAACCGTGAACTCGGCGGAGCACACTTTTCGCGGTTGAGCCGGAAGCCAACTTCGTTCACATCAAGAGCAGGGCTCGGAGCATCTTTTGTTTCCATGAACGGATCGGATACTCACAAGATGATTCTTGGGGAGTCGGTGCGCCTGCTACGAGGTCTAGACGGAGATGGATGTAATGATCGAATGCAACGCGACCTTGTTGATGTCAACGTGTACTGCGCTCTTCTGTGGTCATTTTAGCTTTCAGGCAGGCTGCTAGTCTCCGTCGCTCGCCGCGGAATTCATGACAATAATTTGTCCGCCCAATTCTTCGTGTATCTCAGTCCCATTCGTCTTCCAAATTCCAGACAATGGTAACTCATCGTGATGCAACACTCCATTCTTGCAAACAAAGCAAAAGCATCTGCGTGCGTAACACGCTGGGACAGTCGGTGTTCAAGCGCCCCCATTTCTCGGCACGTAACTACAATGTACGCGGACGTAGAAAGATTTGTACCACAGTCATTGCTGTGTATGCCTGTTGGGAAGTATAGAGATCTTGAAGGTCATGCACCGAAAGGTAATACGGGTGCGCGCAGGTCAGAGTTTGAAGTTTTTCTCCCTTCCGTTTTGTGGACTGAGCTCTCTTGACTCCCTTTCACTCGGCTTTCTCTTCTGGATTTCGGGGACTTTCCATGTGTCAAACCTGCGTTGTTGCCGGTGATTGCTACCGGGGAAGAGCACGGATGTACGCACACGCTGGAATGCGGAAACGGTCACGTCTTACCGGACAAACGCGGGACATCGATCAAAGGTCAGGACGCCGTTGCCCCGTGCTTTTTTAATCTGTGATGTGTACGTGAACGGTGCAGTCTGTCTTCAAGAATTTTCTCTTTCGTCACCCTCGGGGATTCTTAGGAGGAGACGGAGGAGGACCACTGTCTCCTCGGGGAACGAGCCACTCCATGTCAAGACGGTTCTTCAGTGGAGGAGCAGCTAAGCCATCTTGGGCAGTACCTCAGCATCAGCGATTTGGACCAACGTTGCCTGATAATGCATACTACGGAGAGCATGCAACGTATAACTACTTCGTTCTGTTTATTCGGGGCTTACGACCATACCTCGAAAAAATCTTGGAGGACTGTGCTTTAACAATCAAAAAGGCCGCCCTGAGTGTTTATTGTCCCTTCAAAGCTACTGTTGTCAAACACAACCCCGAGTTCAGACTTGTAAGCGGTAATTCTCTTCTCTCTTTTTCTCTTGGTCTGGTCTTTTCTGGCCGCTTTGAATCTGCTCTTTCCAGGACCACGAAATAGCACCTTGTGACTTTCCGTAGTGGTGTACGAGAGGAGAGGAATTTGTTTTTCTTTTCCAAGTAGCATCTTCGCTTCCAGTCCTTCCGCAGTGGAGTACATTGTTTCGTGTGTTGAGCTAGAAAATCGTTCTATCGCTTTTTTTCCCTGAACCGACGCAAACGAGACTTGTCCGTAGAAACCGGCACTCTCAGGGACACGACTCGTGTATCTTTGTTTATGTTTGCTTACATCCGAGCTAAGGAAACGTGTTGATGCATGGTCTGTTTTTAGCCCTGCTGGACAACGACCAACACCACAGGTAGACTCCAAACCAGGCACCCCAGTATCGCCGTGTTCCCCTGGCACGGCAGTTCGCTTTGTCCTCGGCGCTGGTCACGTGTTTGCAGCAAGCAGTCGCTTTTGGGTCCTTTTTGGTCACGCACATGGCTATCACGAGTCGCTTTAATGAGATGTATCAGCGCCTCGTTGTAAGTTTTCCTGAGCGGGACAAATTTCGGAAGGGTGTGTTTCGGCCATATTGAGAGACAGTAAGAGTGTTTCCATAAAGTATGGAAGTCATACGTCATCGTGGCTCCCCTGGTCTTAGACTCGAAGTACTGCGTCCGCTGTGGACCTACTCCCTCGTTGCCAAAGTGCGTAGTGCCTTCAGGACCTATTTCCTGTTCGTGCGCTTAGTTTATGTTTTCTCATCTTCCAAGTAGAACGGGGCATATCCCTGCTTGAGCGCAGTAACACCGAACTTGGGATGGCGTTTCCGTGCTCGGTGGAAAGGGAATCCCAATCTATGCCAGTGTTAGCAGGCGGAGTCGATGTATGCATCCATAGGTCATACAAACAGTTTCTTCAACCATGGGTCGAAAGGCGGTTGGGGGTTGTCAAGTTTGTACGAAGAGCCGACATTCTCCCTCGTTGATGCTTGCCGGCTTTCTGTGGGTCAAACAGTAAGCCTTTCTCGCAGCAGCCTTGTACCCCTCCACCGCAGCTTCGGAATCGTGACTTTTCTATAGTGCCCTTTCATTCTACTTGGTGATGGCCTGGGTTGTTGTAGAAGGCTTTCCTTGCTTCACAGTTGAGAGTGGAAGAAGACTTTTGTACGCTGGGGAACGCTCAGCGTTCGCGTAGCTTTCTTCAGGCCGCTCGGCAAATTTCTGCAGCTCCGTGTGGTGGGTGGGTCCACCGGCCTCTCATATGTGTCGCGTTCCCGTTACTCTCCTGCTTTAGTGTATTTTGTTTGTCCGCTATCTGTATTCTGGCACTGGCTTCGTATTGACGGTGTAAAGATTTTGGCACCTGTGTTCTGTCTTGAAAAGGTGGCAGTTGTGAGTACACACAGACCTTGTACATGAGAGATGGGAGTTATATATCTGTCCTTGTAGAGTACCTATTGTGTCGCGGTAGTCTGCAATAGTGAATGAGGGTATTTCGTGCGTTTTTCTCTCCTCGTGTGAAAACCTGGGGCTTACCAGGGGGGGATGAAAGAAGGCGCACGGGCCTTTTTTCTGTCGCGTATTCAGTTAGTGGGAGTAAAGTACCTCGGTTTTCTTGATTTTTTGTAGGATGTGACATCTCTGCTAGAGGTGCGAGCAGCGCAGGACCACGGTTCAGAGGGTTTTTGGCAAAGTGCATCAGAACAGCAGGAGGAGACCCTTCAGAAACATGCTGAACATCACAGACAACTTGAGGAGCAGTGGGACCAGGCTCTACGAGAAGCAACGGTGTCACGGAGTTTTGATGTGTTGATCAAGCATCTGGCATTCCCAGGAACATCCGGCGGTAGTCCGAGTGATCCTGCTGACGCAGTGCCCGGGCGTGAGGCCCCGACGGGAGACCACGAAGACCGTTCGACTGGTCACGGATGCGCATTCACGAATTCAGCTCAGGAACATGACCACCACGGCACCGCGGTTGTGGTGCCTCCGACTGTTATGTGGAATTTTAATGCAATGCCCTATGGTAGAGATAACCCGGACACCAAGACTTTCCCTATTCCCCATCACGAACAGGTACTTTCGTTCCCCATGTCTTTGCGACAGCAAGTAGTGCAATTTATTCCGTTAAGGTAATGATTCTCAGTGTTGCTGTTGAAACGTCGGGCCGTGCAATGTGTTACCGTTCCGGAAAAATGCCCTCTCAAAACCTAGACTCGTTCACATAGCTATTTTTGTGCACCTTCGAAAACAATGCGTGCCCTTACTGGGGCGAAGGTGAAAGTAGAGTTTCTTATCGACTGTCTGCTCGGCTCCACGAACTTTCTACGGACGAGTAGAGCTTCGCGGATAGGGGGGTTTTCTCTAGTCTACAGGAACGAGGAGAGACAGGGTTCGCAAGAGGTGTAGGACGGACGGGAACTGGGTGTAGAGTCGTGCCGAGCTGTGGAAAGTTCACGCAACCACGCGGCCGGTTCAGTACTGGCCATACAGGGTTCATTCACACAAGCTATCCATTCTGGCCTTCCGGAGTTCTGCGTTTTATCTCGCTAGCGTGAATCGTGGTCCTTCAACAGAGATGGTTGTCTCAGCGACAATAGTTACTATGTATCGTAGTCACTGAGGCGACTCTTCAACGACAGTGCCCGGGCAGAAAGGACCAGCCGGCGCAGGGTCGAACCATGCAGTCTTCTGGAAACTGTGGTTGTTCTTCGCCTTTGGCAATGGACATCGACTCTCTTGCAGTTGGTGCTGAAGACTGCCAGTTCGATTGAATCTCAAGTGCGGTACTCCGGTTTGGGGCAAGTAAATGCGGTAGCTCCTTTCAGCGGTGATATCTCCTGCGATGCTGTCGGTCAGGCTGAGTGCTTCCGTAGTTGCGCAGTTATTCTGTGTAGCAGAGGATGCGGGAATACGTGTCTCCGGACGGGAGAGAAAGTGTGACTGTTGTTTCCATGCTTCCCGAATGCAGCCTTTTCGCGCTTTCGCACTGAGCTTCACGACCAACAACCTCTCCGGCAACTGGGGGGACTACATCGATCGGTAAGAATTTCGCATAGGGAGCTGCCTGAATCCCGTGAGGTCTGTCACAGTCAAAAAGCGCCTAACGTTTCAGGATGTAGTTGACGTCGTGGCTACAGGACGCTCTAAGGCTGCTTGGAGAGCCAGCGTAGTTTTGACATGGGAATGCACAGTTATGTGCTCTGCTCTTCCCCACCGTGGCGGGAAAGAAAACACTGCTGTGACTCTATGAAAGGTGTCGCTGCATCAGAACGCCGACCGTGAGCTGGGTCGGGGAAGGTCGCGGCTGGAATTTGCCATTTGTCGAGAACAGAGCACGAGAGTGGTTTAACTGATATAGTTTCCTGCGTGTGACTGTGCGCGAAGTTGCTGCAGGAGTCAGAACGTCGTGCCCACGAAGTTGTCATCTTGCATTGTTTATTTCCTATTGATGTTTTGGACATATGTGCGCCTGCCGTACTCCTCAGGCAAGATAACAAAAACGCCATCATGCGGCCCGCCCGCATGATGTTTACGGACGCTTTCATTCCGCCCACGAAATAGTTGGTGACGGAAGTTCTGCAGACACGCGCGCGAGCGGAGCATGGTCCATCAGTGGCGCGGCAGAAGGGAAGTCTCTCCGGGGGGAGCCTTGCCGAAAAGACAACAGAACAGAGAAGCAACCGCACTGTCGCCTACTTTTCCCGTAGGTGATAAAGTCCTGGAAAACTGGAATTGGCCCCCAGCTCTATTGTTGCCTAGTAGTCCCATGGAGGAGCCGAAAGGACGCTTTTGAGAGCGTGTCCGAACTACCGCTTGTTTCAAAAAACCAGTCGAGTTTGTCCCTTAGTATCCGAGAGATTTTCCAGATCATGAGCTTTCTGGAATTTCTTCCATGGTCAGTTCATTCAGTGGCTGTTGAGTGGGCGGTGCCGGGCAGTTAGTGGTTGTCGTTGCTTTCATTTGCGGCATCATTTTCCTTGGCCGCGGAGAAAGGCGGGACGCATGTGCGTAAGGCATCACGGACTGCCGTCTCCTTACGACCGATGCACGGGGCGGGTGATCGTGGGTAGACCGTCTCCCCAGGGTGGAGAATCGGATGTGGTCCCCTGCTACTAGCTCCCAGCGGCGTCGCCGTGTCTGCCATCGGCCGATTTGGATACAGGCGGAAGCCGGAGCTAAATAGAAGCAGCCCGGTGCCGGAGAGCCAGTGGCGGGTCATGAGGACCCGACAGCGAGTTGCCGTCGCCCGTTGCTGGAAACGTATTCTGGTAGGAGGCTGTGCGTTCGCATGACGTGAGTATTACATGGAAAGCACTTTCTGCCTGAAACTGTTCGGCCTGCCGATACACCAGTTGCAGCAGCAGTAAGTGTCCTTTCCCATTGTCGAGAACTGCCCCTACGCCACGCTCACACCCGGGCAACCCCCATGCCCTCCCGACGAAGCTCTCCGTTACACCAGCTCACTTTCATCCGAATGTCAGATTGCCTGTTAGCATGTTGATTTGATGACACCCGCTGCTGCTTTTGCTGCAGTTTCGCGCCCGTAGCTCCCAGTGCTCAAAGGAGCTTAGAGAACCCAGCGCTGCCTCCCTCGATTTTTTTCCAAGAAACTGGGGAACGAACTGCAGGGTGCGCCTCGTGGCTGCGTCCTTTGCGTCCGGGGAACTAAAAAAAAGAAGACTCGTCGGCAGAGGGATGGTGGAATGTGAGGACCGGCACCCCCCGCAAATGACTTTAAAGGCCACGTTGCCTGTCTCGCTTCGGCGTCAGACATTCCAGACTGTACTCTGAACTTCCCGCCTACATTATATGTGAGAGTTAGACGGTCGTGCGTATACCTGTCGTGGACGCGTCCGGAGCGCTGCCCGGTTTACTGTATCTCTAACTGTAACGTACAGCCTTCCGTTTCTGCCACCGTGGATGTGACCGTGTGAGCAGACACTTAGAACGTTTCTTTCTTCGGTCTCGTCTTGACGACGCTCACCGGCAAGCACCGTAGCGACGCGTCAGACCCATCGCGGCCGGGGGTTGGCCGAGCAGCACCACACACTCGGCGAACCACGCCAACACCACACGCATTGCTATAGTCGTGAAGTCGTAACGTGACTCCTAGGGTTGTCCTCCCAAAGTTAGGGGGTGACTCCTAGGGATATCCTGCCAAAGTTGCAGGGTGACTCCTACGGAAGTCCTCCCAAAGTCGCGGCGTGACTCCTAGGGATGTTCACCAAAGTTGCGGGGTGACACACCAAGGTGTAGACTAACGAGAACCGGGGCTCACTCCTTTCCGGGACGATGCGGGCTGTCACAAGTGATGGAAGCAGAAGGGAACACACCCCAGTGCCACCCCCTTGCGACGTACTGCCCAGCTTTTCCAGGCGGTTCCACGGGAGGACTCCTCCCGTGCAAGCGTTGTCTCTTGCAGCAACCGTTAAGGGTCGCCAGACAACTGTTTGGTCAATCCTTAGGTTCAGTTCGGGTTTGAGCCGCAGTGACAGCACAGTACCACAGCTCCTAATCAACGTGGTGTAAGTTTATAAGCAAGTACCCACGGTTATCGTTCGGAAACTCCACGGGGAACACTTTCACGACGCCATAGCGGCCTCAGTGTACGGCGTTTCTCCACCCCGCGCATGGCCGAAACAAAGGTCCACACTGGACAAACCGGGATACACCCCGAAACCGACGGAACACGGCCAGTCACAGCTGTCCGACCCGTCAGGGGATCGGAACATCACTAACGACCGGCGCCAATCCTGCCGTTCACACTCCGGGCACATCTCAAAGTGCCGGAAAAACGAGAAACAAATCTCCAAACTCCGTCGAAAATCTCTCTCACCACCGTCAAGAACTGCTCAAGAACCAACGCGACCCCCCCTGACTCTTTGCAGTCACCCCCTGCCG
>NW_027155364.1:0-5345 GCF_002600585.1 Cystoisospora suis | reverse complement strand
TGCTCGCTGGCCACAGAAAATCCGAAGTCTTTCCGAACCACGCGAATCACACGGTCAACAACCGTCGGAACTACTAAAACCCCACCGTACAACGTCGGCAAAACACGAAGCCACAGTCGAGAACGTCGGAAAAACGCTCCCTTCTTCTTACCTATCCCCAGTTCCCCGTAAAAACATCTCCTCTCTCGTGGACGATTCTCCGAACCGTCCGACTCGCATGCAGACGGCTGCCCCGGGGCAGCTCACAGGCGGTCTCCAGCCGCCGCTGCAAACTTTTCCAAGCCTTCCCCTTTTTTCTTTATTTTGCTTTAATTGTCCGTAGAATCCAAAAAACGGAAGAAATACATATAGATATCGAGGAAAGGGCCCGGGGAAAAAAGTGACTCCCCGTCCCTGACAAACGCCACCTGGGGGTCGGGCGGTCCGGCGCGCGGCAGGTGCGCTCAGCGCCCAATCCGGCCATTTTCCCCGGTGCGATGCCACCGGGGGAATTCAGTATAAGTATCCAAACACAACTGGCTTACGTATCGAAACACGACTGGCACCAAAACACGACTGACAACCTCCCATTACCTTATTGAGTACACCAAGGAACCACTGGAAAACCATTGGGCCCTACACAAGCTTCCATCTCCGACACCAGCTTCCATAAAACGTCCCTTAACTTGCATCACATAGTAATCGCAGCACGCAATAGATCCGTAGGGATCCGTAGGAGTGTCATTGTCATTCATGACAGGAACGACTTGTGAACCTTTCTAAGAAAGTCGCCGTGAGTGTCCGTATCTGGCGGCCTCGAACTGCACGGACTCTTTCAGGCACGTTTGTGTGGTGCCCAGTTGGGTATCCTTCGTCTCATACTCCGCGGTAGGACGTTCATCTGTGCAGGGGCGGACGGCGTCGAGAAGGTAGCCGGAGTGTCGGTACCGCGGGCCGGCGGCCAGAGTAGAGACGCGACGGCGGCCGCCGCGGATCACGTGCGGCGTAAAGGTCTGTGCGGCCGTCTTTTTCTCCCTCTTTTCCGGCAATATATATGTATATATGTATGGCCTCCCGAAAACACGGATGCTAGAGATTCTTCTCTCTTCCCCCAAACAGTTCTGGAGGAGCGGGAAAAATGTTCTCTCCCCTGAGAAAAAGTTCTCCCCCCTCTCCTCTCTTCCCCCAAACAGTTCTGCAAGAGCGAAAAAAATGTTCTCTCCTCTCGGGAAAAGTTCTTTCCCAATGTTGAATACATTCCGAAGGGAGAAACGAGGAAAAGGAAAAAAAGAGAAAGTTTCGGCCTTTCGCCCTCACTGCAGCACGACGACCGTAACCACCGTTTCCGAGAGGGGAGAGCTTTTTCTGAGGCGAGAGAACATTTTTTCCGCTCCTCGAAAGCCCCACGGGCCGAAGCCGTCGAGCGAGGCCAGGCGGTCCATGATGTGCAGTCCATGAGAACTGTTTGGGGGAAGAGAGGAGAGGGGGGAGAACATTCGTGTCTTTGGGTGGCCCTGGGATTCACGTTTTTGGTCTTTTTCGTGTGGCCTCCGACGGGCAGGCCGGTCTGCTGTGGTGCCAGTCGTGAACAGTCTCGCGGTGTGCCGAGTGGCGGGTGAACTCGGGGTCTTTCCCGATGCTTTGGATGTGATTGGGGCCACACTGCAATCCCGAGCGTGTAACAGTTCCCAACTCAGCTGGTTCCGCAGAAGCGGTAACGAGAGCGTAGTCTTCACCCTGCTGGGGCCGTCGTCACGAGAACGCTTTGTTGTGGGACAATCTCCGGCCGAGGACGGCTGGGACTGTAGGTCACAATCAAGGGAGGAGAAGTGACAACGAAGCGGTAGCACAGTAGGGACCGCCGCTTCAGCGTTGATCGGGCAGTTGGATCACCGTAGTGCCCAGGAGAGGCGACAGACAGAGGCTTCTATTCAGTTTCCTCCGTTTCCTTCTCTTCTAGGCCTAAAAAAAATTGTGACACTGGGCTTGGGGAGGTGTACCAATTGGGCAACGTTGACACCGTATAGCAATGTTACAGCGGGCCGTCGGATGCGTTTCGACACATCAGTTGTTTTGGGACAGGATTCTGGCCCAGTTCCGACTTTTCAGGTGTACGGGCTGCGATGTTGCGCTGAATTGTTTTTCTGTGAAGCCGATCAGATTGGTTGGCGGTGTCAACCCGCGCTCGAAGATATGCCCGGAGTGTCGTGCGAGACACCTCACCTCAGTGCTGTCCCGAGAACTGGGCGGCGGGCTTGGAGCTCTTACATTTCGAATGTATACGAGGGAGCGTAGTGTGTCCGAACTGTATCTGCTTTGGCTGGGTGGGTGCGCAAACCACCCTGTCAGTTGGCATACCTCTTTCTAACTAGTGACGGGCACCACAGCATAGCGGTCCGTGACACGCAAACCGCGCAGATCGGACAAAATCATGAAGTCGAGGCACCACACGAAGTGAAATGGGAAGAACGCCCAGCACGACAGACCATTTTCCTAAGAAGAGAGAGCACTCCTCACCGTATCCAAAAGAGCAGCGTTAGCCCTTTGTTGCGCGCAGTGGACTGCTCCGCTGAAGGGCCACCGGCGGGAATCTGCAAACGCCGCCCGGCTCTTTTTCTTTCGTCTTTCTTTTCATTTTCTTCCTGTGCTTACTGTCCAAAGAGAGGCAGCTTCACATAAGCCAGGAAAGAGAAAAACAAGAGGGTCGCGGACTCCGGCTACCGCGGCGCGTGCGCTGCGGCCGGCATCTCGCCGTCGGCACATCACACCTGGATTTCACTTGTCTCCTCTTTTGTCCCATCTTCTCTTCACTCGTCGATCTCGTCGGAAAAAGATATATTCTTTCTGCTCATCTTCTTTCTGAGCACCCTTATCAACTAACGGCAGGCTCAGCACACACTTGCGCACTTACGCTCCGTGCCGGACAAAGAAGCTCCACGGCTTCAGTCAACCAACGAACGAGTGCCATACCTCTCGCAGTACGGCAGATCCAGATGACTAGTGTGAGTCTGAAACTCTGGTGGGGAGGCGTTATGCGTATGTCACCTGTGCCATTCGCTAAGGAAGTCCCATCAAAAAGGGGGGACGAGGCAGTGTCAAGAGGAGACAGCAGATAACGCGCGCATTCTCCTGGTTGTTCTTTTGGGTGTAGCATAGTTCAGAGGAAGAATGCGAGACGACAACCCCACCTTGCGGAGCCTCACTGTACCCAGAACGTGTGCAAAAAGGAGGAACAAGGCATTTACCCAATGGTAGGACGCGCCTGTATCCCGGCTCGAATTATTCGGAACGCCCCAGCCGTGGTAGTACCCATTTTTTTTTCTTACGTCCCCCTCCCTGCTGCTGTGATACGTGAGTATCGGCCGTATATGACAACGAATGTCTTGTCCAGGCGGTGAGAATACGTTGGCAGCGCTTCGGTTATACTTGGCCCACTGAATGTGGCATTGTTGGGAGAAACATGTGACGGCCAGGACGATGGAATTCAACTGAGCGGAGTGCTAGAAGCAGATCATGCACGGGCCTGTGACATGGCCTTCTGTCGGAGGAGGCGCAAGGAATCGGCTTTTTTTTCTGTCGGGATATGTCCGTCCTGATGGTCGTTTTTTTTTTTCCCAGGTGGTAAGGAGACGGTCGCCCGTCTCGGACAGAGCCGCGGGTTGCACATCCGCAGAGGCACGGTCGTAAACGCCGCCAATCACGGTGCCTTTCGTTTCCTGAGCGCGTCCACGGTGGCCAAGAAGACGACCGGAATGGCGGGAGCCGTGACGTAGCCCGGTTTCAATTTGGAGAGAGTTGTGCCCGTTTTGCACTTACTTGTTATGCGTCTTCGCAATCCTCTCGTGCGCGTCGACGCAATCCCGGTGCCGGATGCTTGCGGCGGCGCCTCCGGAGCTCTCGGGCGTCAGGCCGCGTCGCTCCTTTCTCTCCCGCAGCCAGTAAGACTCGTCAAGCCGGCTGACTGCATCTCCACGAGCTCGTGACAGTGGGTTGCTGCGGACGATGTACTGCAGCCACGCTCCAGATGTTTGCCCTCCTGTGGCTCCACTCTGCTACATTGGCGTCTTGGTCCGCCGCAGCAAACGGACTCTAGCTTCTGCGTCACGATGTTCCTTGTAGACGTGGGTGCCAATTTGCCAGCTGGTATGACTAAAAAAGAACGCTAGAAAAACTGTGCCGTCTCTCAGCTAGAGCACGGTGCGGGATCCCGCGACCATTCTCTCTTGGTGTTGCGCTTGGTTGGTTGGCCCGGGGGAAGACCGGCGCTGGTAGCAAATTTGCAGGAAATGAAATCGCTTCTCAGGCGAGGGCGACTCATCGGAATATCAATGAGAAACGCACCGGATTGGCCTGAGCGTCCGGTGTCTATCCTTAAGGAAGTGAGACCATTGGGATGAGAGCCTGGGGTGCCTAGCGTCTTCTGTGGCCTCTCCGGCATCAGGTGTGTTCTAAGATGCAGTGCGAAGTGCCTCGATCTCACGACCCAGAGAGACGAAGGACGCAAGGTGCCACGATATTGGGGCATCTTGAAGAGTGGTGCACCTGCGCTAATAGGTTCTCACAATGAAGCTCCTTGGAGAGCAGGCGGGCCTCTGGAAGTGCTTGCGGGAGTGTTCCCGGGCTTGCGCTGGCTAACGTGGCGACGTATCATATGTCTAGCTGGATTTCCCGTCGAGCACTGGAAGGCCGATAAGCTGCACCTCGCTACTTTTCTTACGTGCGTTCCTGATCACAGACACAACCCGTTCTGCCTCGGCCGTCGCATCGGTTGGGCCGGACGGTTGCGCGTCCTCGCGTGACAAGAAACCACGATAACACTAGTGAGAAGGGATGCGATCCAGGAGCGGCGCCGGGCGCGTGCGGTGCGTTTTTGGTTTGGAGACTCAAGCCAAGGCAGTCACTCGGTTTCAGCTCACCTCAGAAAAATGCAACACTAATCTCTGTCTAGACTCTGAGAGGAAGCTGGCCTGTTGCTTTACGTGAAAAGGATGCTTTTCCCGAGGACAAAGAAAAATGGCCCAGTGTCAGCACCCAGAGAGTAATTGTTCCTCGCCAACTGGCACGTGAGACTAGCGTCGTCCGTCGGGCCGTGGGCGGGTCAAGTTGGCATTCCATGTTTTGCTCGAGTTGCACGACGAGGAAGGACGGCCTCAAGTTTGAATGTGGGTCGGGACGCCCAAATTAATTCACTTCGGTCCAGAAACGGAACACTAGCTCGAACTGCGCCACACAAGGGAAAATCATGTTCCCGACTGCCAGAACTTTTCTGCTCGTTTCTCTTGAACAGAGCAGGGAGAGCCCTCCCTCCGCCTCACTTTGTCGCCTCTGCGGGTTCCGGGCCGGCCTGGCCTAACTACCTGCGGCTA
>NW_027155363.1:0-4159 GCF_002600585.1 Cystoisospora suis | reverse complement strand
CTGTGTCCGAATTTTCATCATTGGTTGTGGACTACGGAAGCAGGCCAAGAGTACTGGTAAAGGTTGGCACAGCTTGGCGCAACAGCTCCAATGAATCGATCTTGTCTCTTGACGAACACACGACACGTGTCATTGCCAACGACCGAGACGGGCCCTAGTCGGCGGTCGCTCATGACAAGTCACTCTGTAGGCGGTGCGGCGCTCACTAACGGCACGGAATACAGGGCGGCGCAGAGTAGCAACGGCAGCCATACAGTACTGAAATGGCACTACAGGGCTCGGTGCTTGAGGGGTTCAGTGTCGGCGGAACCGCGTCGGCTGTATCACTTTATCTGGATGACAGGGAAGCAAGAGAAGAGAAGGGGAACCCACGTGAACCAGGTCCAAGTGGCAGAATGACAAGCACTGCGGAGTCCTGTTCCGTAGTCCCCCTCTCTGCTATGAGCCTCTCATCAATTCAGAAGTTCCACTTGTCGACTAGAGATCCGGAGGGCCAACCGGCATCTGCCCGTGGCCTGGGGCTTTGCCGCCCCGACTAGAGAGCGCGGCCGCGAACGCGGGAGAATCAACGCGGGGCACTACTAGCATTGATGCTGCTGTCATACTCCGCCGTGGACGCTCTGCTTCCCAATCTCCTTTCCTAAGTGTTTCAATCTGGATATACATCGGCCGCTCGCCCCAGCTCCTTCGACTGGTGAAAGCATCGACAGTGAACAACTGACAGCACGACGCCGGGGTAGCTGAGCCGCTGAAGCCACAAGACACGGCGGGCCCGGAGAGGCGCGTGCACCTTCGCTCGCCGTCCAGACAGCGATGTGTCCCCCCACCGAGCTGCCGACGCTCTGCCAAAAACCGTCTGTCATCGGGTTCTTGCTCGAAACTCTCTGATCTCTCTTTTCCTATCTTAAGATCCGGATAGGCTATCGGGTGAGGAAAAATACTTGGTGGTCTTTCGTGTGTTTGACAGAGACCGTCCGAGCGGTTCGCGGGCCAGCGAGCCGGATGTCACCGAGCCAAAGTTGTTCCTGGCGTGCAGGGCTTGGCAGGGCAGCCGGGCGGACACATGCACAGAGAAATTGCAAGCTTTCGTAGTGGAATAGTTAGTGGGGGTCATTGCGATGCTCGTTGCTTTGGTCGCCTCGTAGGAGTAGAAGCTCGATATCCCTCTTGCATCTTGTCCTGTGTGTACTGAGGACAACGCCGGGACCGGGTGTGATCCTTCCCGATGACACTTGCCCCCTCTTGAGTCTCAAACTTCCTTCGAGTCTATTTTCGAGCCAGCAGATGGAAGGGAAGTTTGGATTTGGAACAGGAGAAGGGTCCACATGGCGTCTTGCTGCATGCTTCCCTCTCCTTCCCTTGCGGGAGAAGACTTTGAGAGCCGGTGCACGCTTCGTCATTGGATTCCTCGTCCCGATATGGATACTTCTTTCGCTATCTCCTACTTCGGGCTTGTACCCCAGGCATATGCCTCTGGAGCCTACACTACCATCTCCTGCATGGACTGGTGAACCCGTCAGCGAGCCGCAGGTGCCACACAGCAAACGTGCGCGAACGCGATACCAGGGCGATAAAGCTTCTCAGGGTCTCGGGGGCACTGCCCCAGCGCGAGCAATCAATTTCTTGAGTGACAATCCAGGGGTGTCCTTGCTAGAACAGGTGCCCGAGGCGCAGGCAGCCGAGGGTGCGGCTAGCGGGAGCCAGGCTTCTCTTTTCCACGATCTTGCGTCTGATTTTTATCGAAACTGGGAGACTACGCAAGACGCTGAAGGCCGCCGACAGCTTGCACAGCTTGCCCTGAGCATTTCTGAAAGGCAAGAAGAACCTCCAGTGAGGAGAAGTCTGGTATCTCTCGTCGACCGTGCAATCCCGGATGGCTCCATCTTCTTTATTGACCCTTTTGAGTGCGAGGGCTATGAACAGCCTGGCTCGGGATGGAGGCTACGGCGACATGAGGTGCTTGCGAGCGGGTCCTTCAATCTTGTTTTTGCGGCAGACATCCATGTTGTGCAGACGTCGCAACCAGAAGCGCACCAGGTAGATAGTCACGGTTCCCAAGGAGTCGTTGCGAGACTTCTAGGGAGGTTAGGAAGGTGTGTGGGAGGGCTGAATTGCTTGGGTAGAAGGTCTGCTCGGCGCCTACGGAGGTCTCGAGCAAGGTCGGGAGGAGCGGCGGAAGAGCCGAACGAAGGGCGAGAGGTAACGACGCTACTGCCTGTAGCCCTTCGTTTACCCTTCATACACAGTCGACAAGGTTCTGCACTGAACGCGGGATCTTTGATACGCGACCGCGTGCAAAAGCACTACATAACAAAATTATTTCCCAGTGGAGTGCGAACTGATGAGCTGATTGAGATATATGGATTTGAGGTCCCTCTGGTATTGGGACGCGCCCGAGGCATGCCAGATGTACTCGCGAGCGACAATCTGGATTCCCTTCTAAACTTCTTCGAGGTACATCCTCGGTTGATCTGCGACCTCTCCATTATCGGAGTGGTGACTAACAGATTTGGTTTGCTCTTCCTTCTGAAACGAGTGATTCAACTGGCGACACACCTCGCTGCAGCGGGCATCGTGCATACCGACATAAAGATGGAAAACGTTCTTATCGACCACACAGGCCAGCTGTACTTGAGCGACTTCGATCTGGCGCACAAAGTTGGAGACACTGTTGAATGCGGAGACCTGCCAGCGCCTGACTTTTCCGATCCAGACACGGCACACTGCTTTCTGATGACTCCAGAAAAAAGGATTTCGCTTACGGCCGCCCTGGACACATGGTCTTTTGGGATCTTGCTTGTGGAAGTGGCGTGCGAAGAGCTCAAGCTCGGCGGGCACAATTTGGAACGTGCTTCGCGGGTAGAGAGGGTGCACCAGGTGGCTTCACTCCGGCGTTCACGAGTTCGGACAGAATCTGGAGGCGACAACTCCAGCCTCGTTGACTGGACGGGCTGTGGTGACGTTCCTGAAGAGTACAAGACTATTGTAGGGCGCATGCTCAATCCCCGCAAGCGCACTCGGCTAAATCCACTAGACTTCTACCAGACATCGCCCTTGTTTAGTGCAGCTCGCCGTGCACAGATGACGGCGGCTACGCGGCCAGCTGGTCAGCAGCGGACTAGGTAATGTGAACCCCTCCTCAAATTGTGTAGAGCTGTGAAGCTCGCTGCCTTGTTATACAGAGGTGATACCAATCATTCTGGCATTCGCAGAACTTATCTCTCTCTGCTCTTTCGCTCTGCGGAGTCAGCTTCTGAGTTTGACTATGCGGGAATAAATTTGTTTCCTGTGTTTTTTCTGTGGTCTTCGTCCTCAAGCTTGGAGTGAAGAACAGCTGAGCAAGCGCAGTTGCTCAGGGACACCGTCGGTTCTTCAACCTGAGTTCCAAAGAACAGTTCGGGATACTCTCAGCATCGCTGTGGACATACCCTTCCCCGGTGTCGACGGATGTTAGGTGTAGGCACGCTGCGAAGGCAAGCGGGTCCACCATCACTCTCTGCGGGACCCCGGCTTCAGAGGCGCTTCCCTTTCTCGGCCGGCTTTTCCCCTGTTTAGCCGCGCCGTGCTCTGGCGATGACTGCCCCGAGACTGCTGAAGAGCGGGACAAGATCGAGGAGGCTCACTGGCTGTAGTTGCATCTCCTGCAGGTGAAAACCGCCGAAGTGAAGCGCGAAATGAGCGTCCCCGACTAGGGGGAAACTGCGTGTGAGGCTCTGTCAGATGAACCGCCGGGAGGGAGGTCGATGCTCGGCAGCCACGAAATTACAGCGGTAGTATGTCTGCACCTTCTGCATGGTACACCAGCTGCCCGTGCATTCCGTAGAGATGAGCTCTTGAGGGCCACGGAATTTACGGGCAGCTTCTCATGTTACTATTGTCAGAGGCTATCGTGCTTGGCGCAGAGAGACAAGTACAAAGTAAGAAAAGGGACTATAAAATCCTCTCTTCTACGCGTCGTGTATAATAAGAGAAAGATGGAGAACGAACATTTCACTGAGACTCATAAAGCCCTCGGACTCCCTTAGATGGGAACCACTTCTTTTTGATGCATATGCACTTGTGTGTACGATAGGACACTATCAACCGATAGACGATCTGGAGAGACCTAGCAGCCCGACACCACGCACCGGGAAGAGGTATACGTCTGAAAGAGCACAGG